>NC_039244.1:21586603-21790625 GCF_003368295.1 Carassius auratus | reverse complement strand
CAGAACCATGGTCTGTCACACTGGAAATCTGATATTAGCCACATTTAAAACAACAAAATTGAACAGCTATACAATTTTTTTTTTGATCCGATGGAACTGAGCTCTAAGGCTCGCATTGTGAATGTAGATGTTCATTTGACACCTCCAGATCTGATGCTTTGCACGCTTTTCAAGAGAGAGACGGGAGTGTGAAAGGCTAGAGCAAGGAAGAGGAGGGCTAGGAATGGATGGGGGTAATCGAAAGTGTGGGGTTGAAAGCCAGGAAAATAACTCACTGAAAATCATCAGAGGAATAGAGGAGCGACTCTGACCACCATTCAGCCTGAGACTGATGGGGCCGTAGAGTTCAGCATCAGTTCATCAAAATGTGCACACTTTAATATCTACTTGTGCACCAATTCAAACCCTGGTTCCTCCATCGTGCCTTCTAAAGCCATACGCAAATCTATGCACGCTACATCTATCACTCCCTATATTTTCTCCCTAAAATGTACATGCAACCTTTCGGCATGCATTTTTTTTCCAATCACTCCTGCATATTGATCAAATCCATTACACTGGCATGGCACTGGACCGATGTGGGCCAGAAAAGAGTTTCAGAGGCAGGGAAACAGCCTTGTCCTGAATGAGGCTTGAAGCAGCACTCAGTCAACCAAATTGCAAAGCAATCCCTTCAACTTCCAAAAGCAACACATGTGTGGAAAGATTCAACATGTGCATCAGAAGCTGCCAAAAGAGAATTGGTATTCTTTTTGTGTCTCAAGAGGTCTAGGTGAAATATTCCTTGTGGAGCAGAGTACAACATATACTTTGAAGCAAAACACAGTAGGAGGGAAAGAGAAAAGAGGGAACACCTCCCTCCACTCACGAAAATGAGAATATCAGACCCTGAATATTTTGATGCTGGTTATATTTGGAATGTCAAAAAATAAAAAAAGGAGCAAAAGGAGAAAAATTTGTAGACTGAAAATCAGTGGGTGTAAACTGATTTGGTTTTTAAGTTCTCCCTCACTATCTCGATCACTCACATGAGCGGCTTTTGGTGAAAAAGTTGTGGAAAGTGGTATGTTCATAAAGGAGGCAGTGGTGCCTGGCGCTGATGGACCAGCTAATTTTGTTCAGCTAATGTGGAAATAAAGCTGCAGAGATGCATTATTCAGAGGGCTTGTGATTATTTCACAGCACAAATCAGCCTTCGGGTACATCACAATAGTTTTTTTTAGCTTTTTTTTATGGCAAGGCATGAAAAGAACATGAATGCTAATACAGGCTCAGAGCCAATAGAAAACACAATAGTTTTGCAACTTTTCTGACTCTACTGATTCCCGCGCTCCTTCCACTATCATTTACAGTATATGCATAATAAGAACATGTACAGACATGAATGACATTTCAATCCATTTAAATGCTAATAGAAAGCGTTTCACATTGTGTCGAGTTTCATTTATCTCACCATTGTGTTTTTGCGGCCATATACAATAAGTATGGCGATTTGCTTTGAGACGGCACAGAACACATAATCCTCTAAAATATGATGCACAATGCAAAGAAAAGGCATATATGTACAGTATATGTATCTAAAATAATACAAAATAAAATATAGATTACGTATTTTATGTATGTTTAGATATATTTAATACATAATTTTATATGGTGCTGTTCATTCAAGTAACATCCATAACAGAAATGTTCTGTTCATTAGTGAATATGTCCATATAAATCAGTGAACATCAGAAGTTTATGGCAAATACTACATGAACAATTCGATTTTAATGAAGCACAGATTACTGTTCAATGCAGAAGCCTCAATTTGAGTCTGATACTTTATTATTATAGTCAAAAAGTACTGGTAGTGACATAAATTTGCCAGATTTGCTCCTTAAGCTGTTATGGTGTTCAGTCACATTGTTTCTAGATTGTCACTGCCAATACTTGTAGAAACAATGTGAATGAACACCACAACAGCTTAAGCAGCACATCTTGAAAAATCCCAAATTTATATCACTGCCAATGTTTTTGGCCATGACTGTAGGCTTTCAATCAATGAATGCGATATTTCTCCACCCGGAGGCCTGACTACTTCTTACAAAAGAACTATCAAATGGAAGGAACTCTGCAAACAAATGGCTAATAATTGAAACATTGGTGGAAAGCAGGATGCTTGCTGATACAGACAATTTGCGATCTGTCATAACATATTGGAGCTTTCATAATGCCTACAGCCTTTGGATGGAACATTATAGTAAAAAAAAACAATAATTATCCATCGACTTTCCGTGCACCAGCTGCTACTAAAATGAATTCATTTTTTTTAACCTGTTCTTTATTTTTAAATATATTTTAAAATTATGACATGGCTTTGCAAAACATGACAATACTTGTGTGTATTTGCTGTTAATCTGTGTAAGTAACTGAAATATCAAATCATAGATGTTTCCTCCCTGATTTATATTAGCTTTAAGCACCAGTGGGACTCATCTATTTGTCTATAGTTTAAGTTTTACAGCATTCGATAAGCTGCACACTCTCCTATGTGAGATCTCATTATAAGTCTTCATGTATTCTTTAAAGCAAGTAAGCGATCATGCATGGAACACAATCCATCTAACACAAAACAATACAGCGTCTTAAGCGCATCGCAGATGGAAGCCACAGATGTGGTGCGTGTAATTGTGAGTTGATAAGCATACAATAAATGTAATATTGACAGGACGGAGTGTATTTTCTGCCGCAGAGGTGCAGGTCGATGATCTGAGTGAGACAGGGATAAAAGACATGCCTTTTCCAAGCTAGTACTGATTGTTCGAGGTGGGCTTCGCATGGACCCTCGGTACATGCACACACACCTCCGATCAATGAGCAGAAGGGTCGATGCAAACAAATCTTTGAATATCGATTAAGGTCAGTGTTTAAAGAACCATTAAAGGATGATCTGCCTTACATCTTAACCAATGTTTTCATAGATCTGTCGAGAGCTCATCAGTCCATGTGTCTGTTTAATGACCATTGTAGAAAAAAATTATATAAAAAAATGTATAGCTTTAATTCAAAGAAACGGTGAGTGCATTGCTCCTTTTAATAGATAAAGCCATGCCCTTGCTTAAAACACCAGATGAACTTTGTGCACTGCCACAGGGGATTGGGGATCAGATCAAAACCATTATTCCAAAGTTTCTCAAAATCCAAAGTTTATCCAAAAATGTATTTCTATTATTAATTCTTTCAAACCTGCTGTTATTTTACTTTGGAACAGATACAGTAAGTTTGTGATGCAAGAACAAAAAAAAAAAAAAACAAACAAACAAGAAAACAGCTTAAAGAGGCAATATGATAATGTTTGCATCATATTGTTGCATGTTTCATGAACCCATAAAAGAGGTGTGAGAAACCATAGCAAAATTTAAATAATTATTCACCACTAACCCAGTGTTGGCCAGCAATGACCTTTGTTTTGGCCTGACATATCAAAACAGGGAAAACAATATGGAAACACACACACACACACACGTTTGTTTTTGTGAAAAGTGGGGACATCCCATGGGCGTAATGGTTTTTATACTGTACAAACTGTATATTCTATGGCCCTACACCAACCCTACACCTAACCCTCACAGGAAACTTTGTGCATTTTCACTTTCTCAAAAAAAAAAAAAAAAATGGAGACATGGGTTATGTCCTCATAATTCACCCTCTCTGTAATACCTGTGTCATACCCATGTCATTATACAGAGTTGTGTCCTGATATGTCACACACACACACACAGACAGACAGACAGACAGTTCATTTTTAAATGCATCCTTTGGTGTTTCACACAAAAAAGAAAGTCATACAGATTTGGAATGATGTGATGGTGAATAAATGACAGAATCTTCGTTTTTAGGTGGACAAACCCTTTTAAATGTTGATCTGTTCCTCACACATACCTCATGAAATCATATGAACTACATCTAAATAATTGTATGGTGCTTTTGGTGCTTTTTAAGCTGTACAGATCTCACTGTAGATGGAAAAAAGCTTCATTTTTTAATTTTTTTTCCTAATGACAGAATACAGGTTTGGAAAAAGATGAATGACAACACATAATTTTTTTTTTTAGTTTAACTATTCCTTTAAACAACAATAATCTAGTATCCATTAGACTGAAAACCTCTAATCCATGCTAGTAGAAATGGAGAGACAAAGAGAAACAAAGTTCGTAAGTGAGCAATAAAAAAGACAAATAGTTCAGAATAACCCCCAATCAAGTTTTTCCCTCCTCTCACTTGGCATCACTCCCTCCCTCTCCATCATTCTTTCCATCTCAACGAAAAGAGGGGAGAAAAAAGCTAAAGAGGCAGGTGTGAGGAAGATTGCAAAATCGATAGGGCTAAATGGAGTTGCAGCGGAAGCCATTGAGTGTCCTCTCAGAGTGCTGATGAGACTGCAAAGAGCAGCATTTGGATTAGATGCCCAACAGCCAACACCCAGTCTTTTCTCTCTCTCTCTCACTCTCCAACCTAAACTGTGTCTGCCGTGCTATCAGCACAAAGCTATTTTAATAGATCAGTGTTGGGTGCTTAATAGAACATGACACTCACATTGCCGCAGGCTGGGGTGGAGATGGCAGCGTCAATCAAATCTTCCACAGGTGCCTTAGATCAGCACATAGTGACATAAATACAACAGCATCTTCCTTACTTCCTTACAGACTTGTCAACAGGGCCTGACTGACACAAACATATTCACATCCTTCTACTCAGCTGACAAAAGCGCCTTAAGTAATCTGAATTTCTTACTTTCTCAAATTCTGATTTTGTGCTACAAGAAACTTTTCTATGATGCATTTTGGAAACCCTGCATTTATATGTAGCATTATGCATCCTTGCAGAATACAATTATCTACAATACTGCAGTGCAGTACAACCGACCCCTAAATGTCACAAATCAACAACACCACCACCACACTGGTCACTTTTTCAGTTTTTTCCTAGCTAAATAGGCTGCACTTGGCCCAACCAAGCTGAAAATTGGACGAGACACTATGCAGAAGAGTCAAAACTTTGTTTGTTGGGATTAAAGTTAAAAGCCAAACTATGGTGCCATTTACAACAGAATATTGTTGTTTAGGTATCAGTGGCAAGTAGTCAGAGGGAGGGTAGAGAGAAAAGAAAGAAAAACAGATGTGTCTTATGCCGGGAACAGAGTTGTGCTGTGCTCTGAGATCAAGGCAAGCATATTCTGTTTACTGCCTCCAAGCTGGAGAGACACCATTATCAAACCATGCTGGTACATGGCAGGGAAAACAGGAAGAGAGAAAACGCACTGAAGTGTAAACGAGCACATTCACACCTTCTCTCACACTCTCTCCATTTTCGCACGCTTTCATTTGCAAGCAGATATCAGATGCAAAGAAATCCTCTTCCCTACAAAAATCAACAAAGTGGTCACGAAAGATAAATGTACAAAAAAAGACAGAGAGAATATCACAGCATATCGGTAAAACACAAACCAACAGCTGTGTGGAGCCTTTTTTTCTCTGCAGTTTCATGTGGTGGATGTTGACAGGATTGTAGCTGCAGCTGACATTGTTTTATGGCAGCCTCTGACCTAATATTGTTTACTTGTGTTCCTCGTCACCTGGCTGGGCTCTGCCTGACCAAAGGAAAGGAGCTGAAGTTCTGAAAGGAGCTCATTTTCCCACTGACCTGTAACAAACTAAGTTTAGCCGTCAAGATCACTGAGGCAGAACCAGTCGTCAGACTGAGCTTATTGTTTGTTGTCACAAGAATTGCAGCCAACATGGCTTCTAAGCCTCTCTGGAATAATTATATGTTGGTTAAAAACACACACAAATTATGACTATATGCTTAAAATATCTACAAACTAGGAATGCACATGAGTTTGTTATATTACGCTTTTGTAAATACAGTAAAACAGGAATATTGTGAAATATTATTACAATTAAAGGTTGCTCCTATCAGGTTTCTTTTGGAGATTATCAATTATTAATTAATCAATCTTTTTGAAGCCTTCTTTTTATCATTAAGCATTATTTATATTGATGCTTCAATCAGACATTGATTCATGGCCTGAATTTCATTTTTCGCAAATGGGGGAATTCCCCTCTTAGGTGACTCCTGTGGAAGGTATTTTTTTTTTAATTTGAGGATTGGAAGGGGGCTTTTTTTGTTGCTGTTGATATTTTTCAAAAATAAACAATCATCTTACCTAATTATTTGATCATGCAGTGCATTTTTGTTTTTAAGATTTTTACAATTGCTGCACAGTAGCTCACACACAGCACAAGCCTGATTTTGTGAGCTGTATGCGTGGCGGCCTTATGTGTGTGTGCTTCGAGTGTGCATGAGTGCACCGTCTCTAGGAGAGTGCGAGTACTGAATGGTTTAAACACTGGCAAGACTTAAAAGGAAATGCAAATTCAAAAACTTTAGTGACGATGCGACACTGCCTTGATTCTGGAAGTGACAATTCCTGTGTCAACTGTGCAGCTCACTTATAGTGCAGATGCGATGTGATGATAGAAGCCATTCGCACATTTTTAGAAGGAAAAAGAGAGAGCGTGCGGTGATTCACTCACATGCTGTTTGTGGAATACATAAAGTTTTCAAATGACTTTGTAAGTTATTTAATAAAGGAATATGAATTGTACCTCAGCTTCAGCATTATAATTATTTTACCTGCGCAAGAAAGAGATTGAGATGATGCCCCTACATGTCATGCCAAACCTCTCATGTCAGTCTCTATAGAGACCACTGATCTCCCCAAAGAAATCAATCGGAGCATCCCTATTGCAATTTAAAATAACTGTCTATTTAACTGTATTTTAAAATGTAATTTATTCCTGTAATTAATCTAGTCTTTAACGTCACATGATCCTTCACAAATCATAATATTCTGATTTGGTGCTCAAGAAACATTTCTATTTATTATCTATCTATGTAATGCTTAATATTTTGTTGAAACAGTGAATCTTTTTTTCAGGTCTTTTTCTTCTTTTTTTTTACATTATAAACATCTTCACTATCAATTTTGATTAATTTAATGTTGAATAAAATTACTGGTTTCAAAAAAAAATTACTAAAAATGAATAAATAAATAACATACAGAACAAAAACCTAAAACTGCAGTGTGTATAGGTATCAGAGAGATATTGGAAGGAAAATTGATCAATATGTTATTGGTCAATATGTTATAGATCTATCTATCTATCTATCTATCTATCTATCTATCTATCTATCTATCTATCTATCTATATATATATATATATATATATATATATATATATATATATATATATATATATATATATATATATAGGGTTGCCAAGTAGCTTTTCTTTTGGTAGCAATTAACAGCTAAACTGTAACAAGGCAAAACACAGCACAGAATATTTGGATAATGTTGAATTTCAGTATCTCTAAGAGTCTTTGTTGTTTGTGTTGCCTCCAATGGCAGCAAAAAAATCAATGACTTCCCATTGCTTTGTCACTGCAAATCGCTGTCTGTGTGAACACCCCTTTACAGGATCAATTCTCCTCGAGTGACCTGAGGTTAAGTGTCTCGCTCAAGGGCACAACAACCAAAGCTCACGTCTCGTCCTATGAGGGACTCAAATGTGTGAGCTTTCGGCTACAAGTGCAGATCTTTCACCACTACGGTGGACAACTGCTACAGTCAGAAATGAAATGTAATATTACTCTCGGGGCCAAATTTCACACATCATAGTTTGGCTAATCAAAACGTCTGTAAAAAAAAATGTGGCGCACACAAGTTTCTGGACTCAAGAGACCTACTTACAGTAATTGATCTAGACTATTGATCAAAAGTCCTCTTAGCCAACGACCTGTTCTGTGCATGTGAAAAGGACAAAAAAAGTCTTTCAACGACATATATATGGGGTGTTTACTCAATATACATTAACAGCAGCTCAGAAAGATCAGAGATGTTGCACTTACGTATGTTAGTGCGCGCCTTGGATGTGAGAATGTGTATGTGCATGTAATTTGCTGTTAAGGACTGGTGTGGGCAAAAGACTATCATCATGTTCCCTGCAAGAGGTCATTGCTGTAGAGAGCTTTTTATACTGATTACACATGTCTCACCTGGGCTCTCCGTTCCCCTTGGCAAGCACTGAGAGGCACGGTTACACAAATATAAAGCCCATTTCATGTTCTCAATCAAAAGATTAGTCTGCACTCAACATTAGCCAAGGGCAATGCTGAGAATTTTAGAAAATTAAGGTTTTTCCAAACACAAACAAGCTGTATAATGAGCCAAATAGGCACTGGGAGAGTAAACGTGTTGTTCTGTCTTTATGTGGGCTTTCCAATTTGTCCTTCTGATAATAATCATTTTACCAGAAACAGATCACTCGTCGCAATGGAAAAATCACGTGGATAATGAATAATTCAAAAAAAGGTAATTGAAAATTATACAGAGCAAACTTCACTTCACATATGATTACTATAAATGGAGCCCAATCCGTGTGGAATTTTTTCTGTCCTGTTTATCAGAGGGCTGGTTGTGATGTTGACGTGCATGTCTGACAGGTGCCCCGGGGGCTCCTCACCTGCTCCAGTCTCCAGTGGAACTCTGCCGGCCTGAAGGAGTCCAGCTGAATAAAGTCTCGCCTCAGAAGAAACACCAGGCGGCAATTATGGACGTACAGAGAGTAATGATGCCTGTTCATCTCTGCAAAAAGAAAACACAGAAAAGCCTTACTGTAAATGCGTAAAAAAGATTATTCCAGACAGGGCAAATAAGTGATATGTTTTTTGTAAAATAACTTTTCTACAAATCACTCACAATGGTTGTCAAAGCTAGAATGTCATGTTGTCTAAAGATTAACTGTACATTTATAGATTTCCATGCCTCGCTCCGAGAGCTTGTCTGAACTGCACAGTCATGTTAGAAAAACTCCAGACTGTTATACAAGTCTGAGTCATAAAAATTACACTACAAAAAAGGAGATCTGACACGGAGAGAACTGAAGAGATAATGTGGTTCTGCAGAAACTCTAAAGGAAATCATTCCAGTCAGGAATGAATCTAAAAAATGTCTGAAAATGTGCACTTTTTACTCTTTGAAAGAATGAATGAATTGACAAATCATATACAAGTCTAACATAAATACACGTTTTTCGTTTTGTTTTTTAATTAATGCTGTTATTTTGAACTTTCTGTTCATCAGATAATCCTAAAAAAAAGTGTTCAGCACAACATTGATAATAATAAGATTATTTGATTTATTTTTCTAAATCAAATTATACTAATTATACTAATTATACTAATTATATATGATACAGTATGTAACATACAAAGCAATTTCCGTTCAAAGCAATTTCAGTTTATTTATTTATTTGCATTATTATTTTTTTTTATATATAGCTATCTGGTTAATGGTATCAGCCAAAATGTCATTTTTTTGTTGGGCTGTTAGAGCTGGTTGACCACCTTTGCTAAGTTGGTGACAACTACCTACCAGCAAAAAACCTTTTTGACTTTAAGATGGTATTACCTGTTTTTCTTTTCTTTTACCTTCATTCCAAACTAAGTGTCATCTTAAACAATGCTAAGTCCAAACAGGACGCGCTTGAGAGAGCTACCATTCAATCTGAGACTCGTGTTAAAGCGCTTTCTTCTGTGTTACCAACACGTTTCACTCTCCATCACGTGTCTCACTCTAAGCAAGACTAGACTGCTTTCAGGCTTTCTCCGAAACCTCTCATTGATCAAAGTGGCTGCCACGTCTCCTCCACAAGGCGCCCCTCTCCACTCACCTCACCGCTGCCTCTGCGGCGCTGCCCGATGTCTGTCGTGCGACTGCCTTTAGTGCATGTTGAATTGATCAAGTCTCACACCCACTCAACATGACTCCTGGGATCAATGAACTCAAAGAGCCCTGCCAAGCATTTGGCCCCCATCAGAGCCACTCGGTCCCAGAGAACTGGCTGCTGACAGTCACGCTGCATTTCTTCCTGACAAGAGTTTCCCTTTAACCTCAGAGAATTGTGTTCTGAAACACTCTTTAATCCAGATCCAATCCATAGTCTTAATCTCTCTCCCTAATGCTGCTGGCCATCGTCTGGTACTGATACAACTTTTTCAATTTTAAATGTGGTTTGATCACCAGATGAGGAAAGTGTAGACATAATCTTAAATGTCTTAGCACTATTTACTAAAAAACTGAGTATATATATATATATATATATATATATATATATATATATATATATATATATATATATATATATACATATATATATATATATATATATATAGAGAGAGAGAGAGAGAGAGAGAGAGAGAGAGAGAGAGAGAGAGAGAGAGAGAGAGAGAGAGAGAGAGAGAGAGAGAGAGAGAGAGAGAGACTCTGCCCCTCTTAAAGGTTTAACACATGTCTACTGAGTCACCATAACTCACCAGTTTTATCAGAATTACACAGCAATGTCTCCTTCTCGGCTCTCAGTCCAGGACTTGGCCCGTGCTTCATCCATGTTGCTATGGTAAACTGATCGGTCAGGTTCTGTGGCACGACCCACTCTGGGATATTGGCTGCCTGTCGTCCATCAAATCTGAAGATGAGGTCACTGTCTCGGCCGTTGTCTGTCAACAAGGAAGCCGTCCAATTGGTGGATGCGCTAGGCGCCGGGAGAAGGTCTGTGCTGCCCGAGGCTGCTCCTGCGGAGATAAAAGCACAGAGGTTAGTTCAGGTTACGGCAAGAGGCAGCGATGAAAAATTACAAGCTGTCTGTCATAAAGAGTTAAAATCATGTTAGTTGCCCTGGCATTCGAATATACTGTGCATACAGCACACTTCAAATCAAATTAGAGATGAAAAGCAAGTTACATTCTACCTTTCAACCCTGACTGAAATATATTTCTGAAAGCAAGCATCTCATATAAGTCATAGCTGTTGGATGTGGCCTAGCAACACTCTGGCATGGTAAGCTAGGGTGATCATGGCTTCCTCATCAGTTAGGAAGCATATGTTATGAATATATGAACTATCCCTTTAAAAAAGAAATTTGAGATATAACTAATTGTGTTCATACTCGTTTTGAGGACAAGTCTAGCATGGATGTCCTAAATATGCAAGAGCAGCGCCACCTATCAATCTTTGATTAGCCTCCTGTCGTCCTCCCTCCCTCCCACGCTCCCATGCCTCTCTCTGCAAGTTTTATTCGGGAGTACTGGAGGATACTGAATCTTTTTTTCTTACTCAGGGTTGACAGGACGGCCAGTACAGAGGGACAGAATGAGCGATGAGCAGCAGCGATGTCAGAGCAACGTGTTCTCATTCCACAGCTCCACATCACTCTCTTCTCAACAGGCCCAAAGAGAGACAGAAGCGGGAGAGAATATGGCAGCGGTGCTGCTTTTAAGCTATGTAATATTTATTTCTGCCAATCGATATTGGACGATAAATTCACCACCAGACTCTAAGTGAGCGTCTGAGCCCTTCCATTTCCAGAAATACCATAAAGGTACAGGTCAATGAGATTACATTACGCAAGCAATTTCTAGCCCTACATGAGCCTCACTGGCGGCTCTTGTCATCAAATGTCCAGTCCAGAATAAACTGTCAGCATTTCAAGGTTGCACACTAATGGTTACACATTGGGACTTTGTGTTTTCCATAAAACATACACCTGTCTATATAATTTGGGTGTGCTTCTAAAAAAATCATATTTAGTTGGGAACTTTGATGTCTGTTCCAGAAACACTTTCAAAAATAAACAATAAACACTGATTTCTGTTAACTGCACAAAGTGTATGGGAAAAAAATGACTGACATCAACAAGGGAAGTTACTATTACTGAGAGAGAGCCAAGACGGTAAAAAGATCAACACACTTAATGCTTCACAAATCAGTCAGAGCTTTAATCACTCCACAATCATGTGCCAGAGTGGCTCTGACTTCATAAT
This sequence comes from Carassius auratus, assembly GCF_003368295.1. Taxonomy (NCBI): domain Eukaryota; kingdom Metazoa; phylum Chordata; class Actinopteri; order Cypriniformes; family Cyprinidae; genus Carassius; species Carassius auratus. The sequence goes on along the minus strand of NC_039244.1, from coordinate 21,778,697 downwards.
GCATCAGTTTCAAAGAGTCTTTCATCAGATTAAAATGACTGATTTATTGAGATAGCTGAACATTTTTTATGACCCATTGAAAAGTGTGTTGAACATGCAATATTTGGAATAAAATCTTGAGATATGGTTAGGTGAATTGCAGGAATGAACTGATATAAAAAAAAAAATTCTCATATAGAGAACAATTATTATTTTAATGTTATGACTCCTAACTGATAAATCGCAGATATTACAATTCTATACTATGTAGTCAAAATAAATTAAAAATCAACATTAAAACTGCAAGTGCATTTGGACATCACAGCATTATAATCTATTGTATGTCAAATGGACATTCATTATGTGATTTGCTAAAATTACATTTAACATTATGCAGTTACATTCATCTTTAATAAACCTCTGCATATGGATCCGACCGTTTCTGACTCCTTGTTACACCTGGACTGACTGATAAAAGATTTTTGCTTGAGTTGTTTTTACCGCAGAGCTTTTGCAGAGACTTCTCAGAATAGGTCTCTCTGTCACAGCCCTTCCCAATATGGCTGGTCTGTAGTTCCACCATGGCCCGCACTGAAGATAAAGGGCCATCACAGGTCTCCAGGTGCATCTTGGAAAAGAGCTGCTTGCTGCCTGTTCCAGGTTCATAATCCACACGCTTGTTCCATCCTAGGAGAAAAACCGGAGAGTTACAGAGTTACAGATCGAAAATCTGTGTCTATCTAGAAATATAAATTAGTCTAATGAATCATACAATATGGTTTATTTATGTATTTGTAACTATATATTTGGTTAAATGTTTATTGCTTTATTATTATTATTATTACAAATATACAATAATTTAAAATACTCTGTATTTACTGAACTTAGTCTCTGTTATAATATTTCTCTTCCCACCTTTATTATTAATTTCACAACTTCTTTCCATCATGCTTCAACAGACTTTAACATCACTCTTTAACATCTCTTTGACATGCAACTTTGACTATTTGCTTTCATATCAGAGTTCTGCTTTCACTATAGCATCTGTTGTCGCCACATATCAGATTTACATCTGAGCTGTATCCTTTTTATCTTTCAGTACACACATGAAGAGGTAAGACCAATCATGATGAAAGCAAACAGCAGGGTCAAAGGAAAAAGGAATCCATCTGGAATTATTTTTTTTACTGACATTAACCGTCTGGTCCAGGCTGGCACATCACTATGTGTTTTAGCATGTGTTCATGCATGTTACATTACTCTTGTCTTGTGTGCTTTATAAAACATGAAGCTAAGAGTAAGAAAAACCCTACAGATAAAACATGTCACTCTTCCTTGTAGGCCTTTATCGACTCTTTCTGTACAATTCAGAGAACTGAGTGCTTTGTATTCACCTCAGCTGAGAGATATTCCCTCAGCCCGTTTCCCTAACTGAATATCTGATTACATTATTCATTGGCACTACTGTGGATAAAATGGTGCGACAGTACAGTACCACAGGCCTCCATCTCTACCTCTTTTTGAGGAAAAGGTCTTAAAAAAGCTCCTCATTAATACCTAAGATAGCCGTTCTGCCCCAGATAAACTGAGCAGAGAAGTTTTACAGCTCACCTCAAAACACAATATATGCAGGAAAACAAACAAACAAACACACACACACACATACACAAAATCTAAAACAGCAGTGGGTCTTCTTTTAATCTGGCATCACAATTATTGGAAGCATGTGCAACAGGACTACGGAATAAAGTGCTTTCGAATGCATGGCATCAAAACAACGTTGTGTGTGCGCTCCGTAATGACTCATCTACTCCCTGGAGAGTGAATAATTCCCTCGATTATCCAAACACACCAAAGCCAGAGGCCAGACACATTCTGTTCAATAGAAAGACCATTTCAAGACCTCAGGGTGACGATTAACATTAACTGCCACATTAAACATTCATTGCTTATTTGTAAATGCCAAAGACACCAAAAAGCCGCTGCAGAGCAGCGCAGGGACTGATTTTGCCACCGGAATTGCTAAAGTAATAAGAACAGACTGGGATACGCATGGAAAAATAATGGGGTATTTGGGGTGATGTGGTGCAGAAAAGGGCTACATGACAGGTGGACAGGAAATGAGTTTGCCAGGAAACCCATCTCATTTTTGTCGCATTGTCATCATGAGACACTCTTGTGATGCTCACGGATGAATGTAATGCTAATTAAGTGACTGGAAGTGGTGCATTTGTATATTTATGGGGTTCTTCTGATTTTATGTTTGTGCTTTTTGAAATCTAATCAGGGAGTGTAGTGGAGAGTGACAGGAAACTATTAGAGAGAGAGAGAGAAAAAAAAGCAGAAAAGATCAGCATATGAGATTCAAACATGTGCCTCTACAAATCAAAAAACTTCAAGAACCAAAGATTTCTATCTGATAATATATTAAACAATTAATTAAACAATTTTTATTAAAAAAAGCTCTTAGTGAAACCATGTTACAGTATAGTATGACATTTGTTTTGCTATTTTCCACATTATCATTTGTAAATGACATTGCCTTTCAAAAGTCTGGAAATGCTTTAAAAGTGGTGTTTAGTACAATATCTGTAGAAATAATCATCATTTTGTGATGATTTTGTGTTAAAAAGGACCAAATTAAGCTAATATAACTATTCCTCAAAAGAAAATAATTTCTGATAAATGCATGTTGATTTCATATGTTTATGGCAAGAATTTATAAGGATTTATACTGATAATGCCAAAAATAATTTCTAAATAATCTTGGAAGCGAACTGCATGTCATTTTATTCACAGTAAAATAGACTGAACATGATGAATATGAAATGACAAAATATTGACCTTAAAATTCAACATAAAATAAGAACTGACCACATTTACTTAATGCACACACACACACACACACACACACAAATAAAAATAAATTAATGGAAAATAATGAAATAATAATAATAAAGTTTATTATCACAATCTACATCACATTTCATCTTAACAACTTGTACTTCCTCTGTATCTTAAATATCACAGCGTAGTGTAGGCCTGATTGGCAGTGCCAGTTTTTTGTGGGTTCTGCACTCAATGAGAGATCTGTCACTCTTAGTGGATAGCTCAGCAAGACGGCCCGATGGACAGAGAGATGGAGAGATCAGTGTTGACAGACGGGATTTGACCAGAGACAAAGAGAGGCTGCCCAATTACACGCTTATGCAAGCGGGAAGCGCTACAACCAGAAATCCTCTGCCTTCACCTCTGTGGTGCCTGTCATGATCGTCACTCAGTCCTCACTTTCACCTCACTTCTTATGAATCACACTGACAACACAGGCCATGCAATCTCTCAGCCAATGACTGCTTATTCTCTGGGCGTGGGAGCCTGCCAGCAACTGTCGACACATCTTAAGGCCCTATCATGCTTTAGGTGATACCTGCGCCTCAGAAATAGCAGTGAGCCTGGGACAAACTAGCAGTGCTAGAAAAAGCAATTGTAAATATGCATTAAAAAAAAAGAGTTGAGGATTTACAAGATTTGTGGCTAATACGCTCAAGTCTAACATTTTAGCTTGCTTAGACTGGAAGGTGTCCTTTCATAGAATAAGTCTCTTCTTGGCTTAGAGAGCTGTGTACCTCTCTACAGATAATAACTAATTTAAATACATGTCACCTCATTCCAAATTTTCTTCAGAAAAAAAGTCCCTTTAATTGGTTAAATCGGGATACTATTTCACACTCTCTGTGCTGTCACTTTGAAAAGTGTGAAGGAAGGAAGACAAAATACAGCCACAAGCTGTGTTACAACACCTGGGATAAAGTTCAAATGGCAAAATAGAGACGATCTGTGTTAAAGGGAGAGTTCACACACAAAAAATAAATAAATAAATTCTAGAGCTCATTAACCCACTCTTTAAACCACGATTAAATAAAATAATTCACCCAAAAATGAATATTTTCTGAAAATCTAAAATCTATATTGAAAATCTACTGGTGAGCAAGAGATGCTAAATTTTGCATTTTTGGGGGTGAACAGTTCCTTTAATTTTATTCAATGGAACAAAAAGTTATTTTTCATGCTATTTCTCCATACAAGTATTAAAAAATAATCAATTAGAATGGACGATTAAATGTATAAAATAATTTTATAAAAGATATTTAAATTAATCAAATGTTGCTTTTGAGAATTTGACAACCCCTGGTTACAAAAATTCTTGACATCTTCTTTAATCGTGTTCCACATTATAGTCATATAGGTTTGGAACAATATGAGGATAAATTTTCAATTTTGTAAAAATATTCCTATAATGCAAAGTCTTGAGATTTATTTAATTTGTGCATGCTATACACAAACAGCTGCCGAATGTTTTACAAAGTTTGACTCGTCACGATTGAATTAGCTACATTGTTTCTTCTCAGAAGGACTTGGGTTTGTCTAACTCATCCTGGCTGAAGAGAGAATGAAAGCTTTTCTGCTCTCTTTTCACGCTCTAAACAATTTTAGATGACAGTGATTAGGAGTCTGTCTCTCCAGCCCCTGACATCCGCTTTTTAATGGATCAACTGAAGCCTGTGAATTGAATTCATCTGCCTCAATCAATGTGTGAAAGAAGGTAAACTGTGAAAAAAGCTGCATTGTCTTTTTCTCCAATTTAATGATGTTGAAAGCTCTGCCTACTGACTGTTTAGAACAAATCCATTACCACAGCATATGTAAAATGCGTCGGTTGGTCTTGTCACGTAGGCATAAGATATTAAAGCAATGCCGGGCTCTTTCAGAGAGGTCCGCGTGAGTGTGTGTGGACGAGCTGTAGGCTGAAGCTGCTGTGCAATCCCTGTGAGAAGAGGGAGTCCACAGATATCGATCTGTCTAGTTAAGACCACTAACAGTGTATGCCACAGATGAGAGGAGAACAGAACAAGGGCTCACAGAGGTCACTGAGAACAGACTACTCCCCTGAGTCACAATACTGACCATTTTGTGGATGGAGGTAGTGGGTGCACATAAGGCAGGGACAGAAAATTGAGTTTGCAATTTAAGTCACCAAAAATTCTAACATCCACAAAAATTCTTTTTGGAATGTTCATGAGAAATAGTGACGTTGTCTGGCCAAAAGCAGATGACACATTCTTCAAAATATCTGCTTTTGTGTTCTGCAGAAGAAAGAAGTCATGGATTTAAAACTAGGGCTGGGACATTAACGCGTTAATTGAGATTAATTAATTACACAAAAAAATAACGCGTTAACTATGATTAATTAATTTCAGAAAAAAATCCCCCATTTTTAATAACTTATTTTTGCACCGCGGAACGTTTCTCACTGGATGAGCTTCAGCGGACCGATTATACTGGAGCACCGACTAGCATTCGCATATCACCTCAATGCAAAACATATAGCAGCTAGCGTGGACATTACACTTTATGTTGAACTATGTATTATTTTGTTGGTGCAACAGTTTATGTTGAACTCTTTATTGTTTTGGCCAAGGTTATTGAGAGTTGGACTTAGTATGTTATGGCCTCTGAAGCAACAGAGAGATGTTTTCTAATAGTCAGTGTTTCCAATGTTCTGAATGTAATTGACAGTATTGTGTTTCACTTAAAAAAACACTTTACAGAAGGTTCCAGCACCTATAAGCTTCCTGAATTTCTGAAATGTACTATTTCTAAATTGTTTCTGAATATGCTATTGCTACACTTCATGACAAAAATTGCACTGGTCTGCTAGACTTGGTTGAACAAAAATAAACAATATTTTGTTGCTTAAGCTTATGTATTCAGTCATTATTCAATGGTATACTATTAATCCATGTGGAAAAAAAATTACTCACTGTTCTCAGGTCAAATATTTATATGCGATCAAAATGTGATTAATTTCGATTAATTAATTACAAAGCCTTCTAATTAATTAGATTAATTTTTTTAATCGACTCCCGGCCCTATTTAAAACAACTTTATTGACTAAATAATGACAGAATTTGTGTGAATGATTGCTTTAAGTTTTTAGCCATTCACTTTTGTACACAGTGGCACCTCTTCTAGAAAATTATTCCCCAACATAAATTACACATGCAAATGAAAATGCAATTAACTGACGTGGCCTTGAAAGAACTAAAGAAAGTCAATAACTCCTGTAGAAAGCGATCTGTTAGCATCCCCATTCATTTCTAAGGTAGTTGGTACTGCTGCATGATCATTTCAAATCTCTCTCTTGTTTTTCATACACACACTGAATTTGCAAGGAATTGCAATAAGCATCTACATTACTTATACAAAAAAGTAGCAAAAATAAAAAGTTGAGGTAACATGTGAAGTATCCACTGACCTTGCCAGCCAGGCTTGCACACTGGTTTGACGTCAATGTGAACTGAGACACTCTCCATCGCCCTTTTCTGGCCACAGTCGTAAGCGGTCACCATGATTTTGTAGTGCTGCTGTTTGTCATAGCTTAGTCGCTCAGTGTTCCTGATGTTGCCTGGAGAGAAACATAAATGTAAGAGAGAAAAACAAACCCATTATGTGTGAGACTATTGGCAAATAAAATTAAAGGCACACTAAGTTGAATGTGGAGAGTAATTTGTAATTGTTGCGGCTGCCAGACAGATACTACACCAACATATGCTTTTAAATCAATAATTAAGCTCCCTTACAATGTTTCGGGCCAAATGTTTTCAATCACAAAAGTAATTTAAACAGTCTAAGTGTCCCTGTTTCAGCAATTATAGATTATATCTGCAAGACAATTACATCTAATTAATAAAGACAATTAATAAGACATTTACATGTTATCTCTTTATTTTGCATTTCACAAAGCTTTATAATGGTCTATTAACTGCATTTATGGCTAATAATATAATAATGTAGGTGGGACGTATGGCTAAAAAACTACAAAAGTAGTCTTTAGTCTCACTTTAGTCTCGATCAACTCTTGATCAGCTTTTGATAAAAACACTATGTTTTAGATCACGTGATGCTGTAGAGTAACAAACATGCTATATATACTTGGAAGCTGGTTCTGCTTCCACTAAGTGCGATGCACTTTCTTTTAATCAAGACACATATAACATAGTCAATTATTACCAACATGGACTTCTGCACAGACAAGATGTTCAGATCTGACACTGTTTTATGAGTCATTTTTTTTCAGCCAAGAATTAAAGGTACATTCTCACTTTCTAACCTTTGGCGAAAAGCCAGACCATGCTCTAAAGGTTTTTTTTTTTTTTGCGATGAGTATTCTTCCTGGTCAGCAGCTCAAGAAGTGCCAGACTGACTCTGTTGGTTGAATAAAGTCAGTAAACCACAGACTGTACACCTGCAGAGCTCCAGGTTAAAGAACCTTAATGACATGGATTCTCTACCAGCTACCTGTCATTTGAGTAATGAGTGCTTTTTGTCACAGGGCTGATGTGTGTAATTTAGCATTTAGTGCCCACAGTTGCTACAGACGGCTTTGAGGTTGATGTTTGGTGTATGGCGATGAGTCCAAATGCACTCCATGGTGACAGAGTTCGTGTGAGGCTGAACTAGCAGCTAGTGATTTGATGCTCTCACACGTCCATGGGCCTGTGGTTATTTTTACCTGCTGGCTGCATTTCAATGAGACCAGCCGTGCTGTCAAGGAGACAGCAATGAGGAATAGAGGTCAGTCGCTCTGGGCTCCCAGACCAAGTCTGCACCAATCCAAAGAGCCACAAAGCTAAAGTGTGGCTTGAAAAGCCATACTTCAACAAACACAGGTACGTGGGAGGAAGGTGGAGGGGTGTGAATGTGTGTGTGTGTATAAGACAGTTGTTAGAGCTGATCACGGTAGCTATGTGAGGCGGCATGATTAAGAGAAGGGAAGTTTTAAAAGGAACAGTTATCCTCCAGGGAGTTATCAATGGGCCTCTGTCTGTGCAGCACAGATAAAACCAAGAGTATAAAAACAGCATTTAAGACAAAGAGGGTGAGACGGTGAATGCTAGTGTGTGAGAGCCTTGACTTGCCTATGGTTTTATGTGCAGTTCAAATCAGGGGGTAAGGGTTTTTTTGTTTTGTTTTTTAGAGGTCACAAATGGCTGTCCTGGCTCACTTGAGGGCTTTTCATACTTAAAACAGTTATCCCTGGGTCATTCTAAACCCTGGTTAAACCGAATCCATGGTTATCTTGCTTCAAGTTTCACACTGCTCATCATTTATCCTGGGCATTCATGAACTGATGTTTCATGCTGTACATGTCTAAACCCTGGGTCAATGTTTTTATTTGCATATGTGTGGTGTCAGTTGAATGGATAATTGTTTGCTCTCAAATGATGAAACGACAATGTTGTTTATACAATGATGTTCATACAATGAGCCTTTTTACTGTGAATGTCCAAAGGCATGTGAATATGAGGCACATGATTGGTTGTCAACTGCAAAAAGCAGCTGTAAAAAGCAGTGCTAACCCTGCCTCTAAATTACAAGTATTAAACTGTGTAATTTCTAGGCTCAAATCCCTTCTTTTGATATGTTATTGAATTCATGTATTAATATCTATTTTTGCATAAACCAAGCAAACAGCACCATGCATTTAGCATCTTAAAGCTATATAGAAGTTTTCCCAAAACTTAAAAATGAAAAATGAAAACTGCAATTACTCACTCTTATGTCATTATAAACTTTCATGGCTCTTTTTTGAGGAACAATAGTAATATTTTGAAATATCCCTCAATGTTTTTGTCCATACATTGAAAGTTAATGGGGTCCAATGTTGTTTTTAACCCCATTAACTTTTATTGTAGAGGCAAAAATGGTTTAAACATACTTTGAAATGTCTTCTTTTGTGTTCCACAGAGAAAAAAAAAAGAAAAAAAAGTAATGTGGGTTGCTAATAGAATTTTCAGTTTAAAGCAGATAATATGGGAAATGTACAATTAGATTGGAATGATTTAGACAGTTTAGACAAGTGAATTCTGCCACACTTTTCTTTATTCCAAATGTATTTAGAATATTTTGAAAGTTGCATTCACAATCTGAGGGGGCGCGTGACTCAGTTTGAATAGGCATTACACTTCAGATTGAAACTTTAAGCATGTGCCTCAGCGTGTGTTTGAATTTATGTTCTCTCAGAATAAAAGCATAAAGAACAAAGAGCACACATTTAATGGCCTCCAGCATTTATATGCTGCTGATGGTGAAAAATTCAATCTAAAACCCCCTGATATCTCTTATTTCTCACATTCCCATCTCACGTTTTTTTCCTCTGTTTTTATTATTTCTGTCTATCTTCCTATTCCTATCTATCACTCTCCTTTTCTCGCAACAAATTCCATTCAAATAAAATGCCTGAGTCAAATATTGCCTCTTTGTGTCTCGTTTCATTCGCACAGACTATGCTCAGAAATATTTTCCGCTCATAGTTCTTTGGTGCACAAAAACTATCAAGGGTTTTGAAATCTCGCAGAAGATCTTTAGTAAATTACCTCAGGTTTCAAAATGAATCATGTGGTACCGCCACCAACACAAACCAACCTTTCTTCCTCCTACCTAACGTAATTATTTGTCGTAATTAGTTAGTGTTTCTGTACTCAAACTATTTAGCATTCCCTCTGCAGTTCTCCCGATCTCATTCTTTACATCCCCTCCTCTTCCTCCTCTTCTCTCTGGACCAGAGAACACAGTGCCAGTGGGCCTGTTGTATTTAATAACTCACTCTGCCCTCTGATCCACAGTAAATGATGGAGCCAAAAGCCCTCAGAACAAAATCCACTCGGGTGGCCCATGCATCACTCAGTGCTCACTTGGCACTAACCAAACAATGTCAATGCCAGTCACACTGCAGACACTGGCAGGGCCCAAAGCGGCAAGAGGAAGTGAATGAGACAGGAGCTCTAAGTTCGACGTGAGCCCCTAAAAGAGACCGCTGCTCTTCGAGACAGCTGACATCCCACCAGAGAACATGAGAGGGAGGCAGACAGCCACAGCGGAGAGACGGGTGTCTGATCTGTGGCAGCGTGGTGATGTGATCCGTGAGCCCCGGGTCGCTCCAGCACCTCAGAGTCATCTCTGACATGTCCAGAAGTGTCAAACATTGACTGTCCAGCTGACCAATGAGCCATTTAATTCACTCATGCATTCATCGATAACCAAATAAGACATCAATTCTGCACTTGTGAATGATGAACACAGAAAACCAAAGCTAAAACAAATCAAATTCAATCATCTTCACCCAAGAGAGAATTCACAGGTGAAGTGCAAAAGTGAGAAAATGATTGGTTGGTCTTGATCACTTTCACACTATTCATACAATGACTACTCAAGTAATATTTTGGAGATTTTGTAAAAAGTAATATTGAAAGTAAATACATGTACTCCTACTAAAAAAAAACGTGTTAAAGGAACAAAATCAAACAAACATAAAGAAACATAATTTTATGTCTTACTCTTTACTTTGAAGGTCTAAAATAAAATATTTATTAATAGAGCGCAACTAGTCTTCTTTACAACTTTTTTTCTATAAAGTATATGTAATTATATTTAATTATAACTATTTTTAATGATCTGTGAACTTGTTCAACATTCCCTCTATTCAATGCAAAAAAATAAATAATAATAATTGAAAGGCTTTTACGCTCATCAAGACTGTATTTACTTGATCAAAAACAGTATTATCATATTAATGCATACTTTTTGACACCATGAGTGTATACATTGCTGTTTACCTGAATCTAGTATGCTGTAAAGCTTAATTGACACTTAATTGTGTCTGAGGAAAAAAATAAAAATAAAATCAAACGGAAAAAAAAAAATTCACTAAACATATTTAATGAAGACGTGTACCATTATTATACATTTCTTTGCAAAAAATTGTATGTACTTCTGGAAAGATACTACATGAAGTCTATACTTCATCTGATTTTGACACTTTACAGTACATCCAACTTCTGTGTTCTTTCACACATGCCTGAATCTAAGACTTACCATTTCGATCAATAGCAAAAGGTGTATCCTGTGTAACGATCTCATAGTTGCAGATTTGGCTGTACTGCGGAGAGCAATCCTGATCCCAGGCCTCAACTTGCAGAATGCTGTCATAGATCTTGCCCTCAGTAACAGTGGCATGGTATAAAGGCTCCCTGAACACTGGGGAGAACTCATTTACATCATCCACCTGGATATGAACCACCGCCCTGCAACAGAACCAGAGGGACAGACAGAGAACAACCAATCAGGGTGAGGAACAGAAGAGTTTATTCATTTTATAGAACAGAGGTGCCAACAGACCTGAGACACACAGATATTACACCTCTGAACTGTGCGACTAAATTGCAAATAGCTTTACACCTTAGAGAAATTAATGAAGACAGAAAGAAGTTCATCTCTGAGCACTGTACTGAAACCACACAAGGCTGGACTGACTGTATACATTTACATTGCGAAAAAAAAAAGAAATGTGTGTCACATGAAAGAAAAAACAGTCTGTACCATGTCTGGGGAAATTACCAAAGAAAAAAAGTGGAAAACTAATCAAAACCCACCAATAAATTGCTAAAAATTGCTGCAAAAATGTCCTGGTAAAGGATTTTTAATATGTTTACTTGATAACAAGACTACTCTGTCGTGCAGCAGGCAGAATAGACGGCTTGGTTTACCTTCCTGATGTTTCATCACAATGAAATTACTCATCAAACATTAAGCTGTTGTTTATCAAGCTGCATTCAGCAAACCGACACACACACAGATGAAGCTTTGCTGCAAATACAAACATTGCTAAGTAATGCATTTCATTTAGAATGAATCTGACCATTCACACTGAAAAACAAATGAATGTAGGCTGAGGATGCAGTTAAGATTTAACTCGAGAATTGTGGAAATTAGTCAAACTAAACAAATGCAATTATGCTGTACATACTGTATACATATGTATAACCCATGTTGTAATCTTATTCATTTAATTCAGTTTTTTAAAAGAAATTGATCACATCACACATGAAATGAAGATTGCTGTCATGTTCATTGCCTATTAAATTGTTTTATTGTACATGGAGTGGTTCTCTTCCTCTTGAAGAACTGTGATCATTTGCTTTTGCCATTACGTGTCGAAACAATAGGCATCAGCATATTGAAAATAAATGTAAAAACTAAATAAAATGGACATGTCACTCCTTTCCAACCCCAAATAATTATATGGTAACTAGCCTGAAAAGGGGCTGAGAAAGTTGCAGTGTGGTACACAGAGCTCACATAAAATCTTAAAGAAGTCCAGCTCAGTGTCTGCTGTTCACTCAAACCACTGGTGACCTTCCTTGACAGAAACATAAATTCATGTGTTTTCATACATCTTCCTAAATAAAGACATTAAGTTAATGGGACCTTCATTTAGATTATCCCGCTGAGATCCTGTACTTGGTGATCTCTCTTGCATGCACGCATTCGCACACACCCCTCAGCATCACAGTGTCAAGAGACATTCATCAGAACGACCCAAGCTGTGAAATCAAAAGCACTTCTTCATCTCTCTCTCTCTCTCTCTCACAGCAGTGGGTGCCTCAAGCATGGCTCTCTCCAGCACTTCATCAGACCTGTGTTACAGCTGCAGCGAGCTGCTATTGTATGAGAGATTGTCAGGCACGTACGGAGTTTCCGGCAACTTTGTATGTGTGTCTGTAGCCAACTCATATCCTGGAGTGCCACCAGGAACAGAGAGAGAAAAAGGAACCAGGGAAAGAGAGCGAGCAAAAGAATCAGTACCGCCGCTCCCTATACGCAGAGTACGCAGTCTGTGTAGGGCACCAACTCCCAGCGGGGGCACCATCCCAGTTGCTCAAACAAAAAAAAAACCTGCGCCATTCTCACATCTATGCCCAGGTAAAGGACATCAGCAATCCAGCGCAGAGAAAAAAAATAAAGAAAGAAAGTAAAAAAAAAAAAAAACGCCTTAAAGTTGGCTTGACGTTGGATGTTCGAGAGTCTCAAATTTAGGGACCGTCTCTAAAGTTACATGCAATATTGGAATACACTTTGCTTACGTCAGTAGCATTTGAGGAGAATGACTTCCATTCATAAAAACAACTGTGTTTATTTATTCAAATAAACTGTAAATCATATATAAATTATGCTACTTTTTTTTTTTTACATGGGCTCAAAATGCAAATTTGAAGATCAAAACCATTTAAGGAGAAAGACTTGCAGTAATAAAACAATTGTAATGTTTTCATTTAGGTGTCAGCTACAATGCACACTTATATTATATATTATATTAAAATAAATTATAAATCATTTAGGTAAAAACAAGGCCCGTTTATCACTTTAAGGTTCTCTTACGAAAATGAGCCATGGTTTTAACAATAACACCACAAATCATCATTCTTGTAGAAATGGTAACTGCAATGATTCCATTTTTTGTTTTATGCCGATTTTAGAACAGACATTGCTTTCATTTGTCACGTGTCTCCTAGCAAATTACTAATACATTAATAAAAAAGAAATAAAATACATGAAAAATAATAACCAGAAAATTACTCCAAATTAAGACAATGGTTTAGGTTGGTGAGCTGTCAGCATAGCAGTTGGTTTCCTCTGGACTCTTCTGCCTCAAAAGCTTCCAAAAATGTGGCAAAGCTTCATTCTGCTTTTAAAATGCAATAATGAAATGATGAAATTAAACAAACTGATAATTTGCACAGCAGAACACCAGTCCCTGCAACTTCTACTAAGAGTCTTGTAGATGTTATCCCAAATGACCAACAGTGCTTGAACCACTAGACCAAAATTTCCCATGTGACCTAACACTTCAAGAGTCAAATAAAAATTGTGGACCACATAACACCCCGAACGTCATTTTTTTTTTTTTAAGAGTCTTGAGTCCCCAATCCTTAATTTAGCTTTACTGCTGTTTTGCTCTGAATTTTTTTAGTAATTTAACTGGAGTGCTTCTTTAATCAATTTATTAATCAAAATAATCAGATTATTAACTTATGCACAACTGAGTTATGTAAGTGAAACCTTTAATTTCCTTTAAACAGTTAAAATCACTGTCATGAGCTAATTAGTCAAATTAAACCTGGGAACTTCTTCTCATGTAATTTTTACAAAAACAAAACCATAAAAACAACAACAACAACAACATTCAATCAACTTGCAGATCCTTCACAGACCATCAGTGGACTTCAGTCTGATCTGAACTAAACTACACCAAACAGGATCAACCAAAGTCTTTCTACTTACTTGTGGCTCTTTTTCCAATTGGCTCCACTTGGGGTGGCTCCACAGTCGTAGGCCTGGATGATGAAGGTGTATTCCTTCTGCTGCTCACAGTCTATGGGACCCCGGGCCCTCAGCACCCCTTCACCAGATGTCCTGTTCAAAACCTCAGCTTCAAATGGGGCCTCCAGCCCATGAATCTTAAATGCACAGATCTCTCCTGAAAGAAACAAGACACAGGAGGCAGAATGAGCAGCTGCGAAAACACACAAATTACTTTCTTTTTTCCACCTGCATCTCTACAAGCTATCATTGCTATAACTTTCACCCAGCAGGCCGGGCCCCCCAACCCTGGAACAGTAATATACAGGACATGGTGTGCCGTTAGAACTGAATCTATTCGTGCTGCGAGAGGAAGAATAACTGTCTGCTCGTGTAATTGCCTCATCGCAGAGCTGGAATCACATTGTGCAAGAAAGCAGAGTGCTCAAGTGCAGTGTTTTGAATGTGGTAATGACTGTGTGTACCGATAGCCCTGCTCTCGTTCTCAAGCAGCCCACCCCACCTAAGAAGAAATTGTTACAATAAAATGCACTATAGACAAAAAATTATTGTGACAAGATATTTTCACCAAGCCATACTAATTGTAAGCAATCGATTTCTTTCAGATTAGCAATAATTAGTTTGTAATATACATTCAAATTTGAATTTATTTTTCCTACTACATGGCATAAAGTAATCAAATCAAATCAAGGTACATGAATTTCATTAGCATTAGCAATACCAAACTAAAACCATTATATATACTATACACGTATAGTATTTTTGTATAGTGGAGCTGTTTAGAGTATATTTTGTGGTTATGCTATGCTATTTTTTGTAAAAGAAAATAACTTCACTGCGATGGTATCATTATACTTGCAACAGATATTATCACTTTATCATGGTACAGGTTTTTTTTGTTTGTTTGTTTTTTTTTTTAAGGGTTGATAGTATATTTTGTGGTTATTAAATTGATTTTTTTTTATAAAATAAATGAAACGTAAATAAATAAAACTAAATGAATTTCACAGCCATGGTACCATGGCATCTGATGCTATCACAGATATTTTATTTTTGTAAGGGATGACTGTCTATGGTATATTTTATGGTAATACTTCAGTATTTGTTTTAAGGGTTGCTAATCCTAATATACATTTACACAATTGTGATATTTGCTGAAGTTGGAGGCTGATTATACTGACATTAGACTGTGTCATTTTAGACTGTGTTCACTTCACTTTAAATTTTGCTGTAGCCTTGCAAACAATTTCTTCTACATACTGCAGTGTAGTCACCCGCAGTGCAGTTCTGTCCACACAATCACAGATAATGTTGACGCACAATCTGTTGACACCACAACAACTTTGAGACCACAAGAAAAGACATTGTCTTGCCACTGTATCTGTTCACTGGTCCTTTCTTGGCAGTGCTTCTATCTGGCCATACCGACTCATTTAGGGATTTAGAAAATGACCACAAAAAAGCACCGGAACGCTGACCCTGAGACAGCTGATATCACTTAAACCCCGGCAGGTCTCCGGAGCAAACAACGACGTGCCGTTACGCTGTGTGCTCAAGCCTGCTGCTGCGGACAGATAAGGCTAACTTTTCTCTCACCTTTCCATTCTCTATCAATTTCTTTTTTTTTTTTCATTTTCTTTTTTCCTCTTCTTTTCAAGCAGATCTGATTCTCTGCTCGAAAATCTCTCTACTCCCTCAGTGCTGAAATAACAATTTACTCTCCACAGTCCCTGTTCCTGTAGAGACTTGCCGTTTAAATTTCCCCTTTCTATAAGCCCCACGATGCTTTATCAAAATTAAACGTGTAGCACAATGGAGCAGGACGGCGGCAGAAATCAAACATAAAGTGGCCAGCAGCACATACAGATATGAGATTTGCAGTTCTGCTATCATTTTGGATGACTATATGAGATGAGTCGTAACACAAACGGGAAAGAACATTATATTAGAATAACAATGATCACAATGCATATGCACAGAAAAAATAAAATAAGAATAATTCCACTTGGGAGTGCATGGGAGTCTCGGGTAAACCCATTTTCCGCTCTGCTGCTGCAAATGCATTTTCCAGATTCAACTGGAGAAAGAGCAAAAGGGTCAAACCGCACAGCACAGGAAGTGATGGCAATGCAGATGTACATGTATAGGGTAATGATGGAGGGAAACCGTGAGCTTATTTACATCACGTCTCTCGATGACAGCTTGAAAACAGCAGCATCTCCTCCTGCTCCACCAGCGCAGAGGTCTGTAATCATGTGCCGAGCTCCGCCGAGTCTAAACTCTTTGGAGTTCCCCTTTGAAAGTGTTAAAGGAAGTATTAAATCGGGGCCGACAGATGTAGCATGTTTTTAATACCACCTCACATCAGCTCTGGGAGTTTAAAGAAGGGAGTTCTGGGTAAGCCAATTTGAGATTAATGAATGAAATCATCCATGTAATATCTGTACTGCTTACTGTAGAAATGCATTTGTAGTGGGGTGGTTTACAAGGAGCATGAGTGGTAAACTCCAGAGACCTGGATGACCTCCATCTCGTAAACCAATTCATTTCCCTGTTTCAAATTTGGAAGGAGCACAAATTTGATGTGTTGTATGGGACTCAGCCAGAGACAGACTGGAGACTATAATGGCTGAGTCATGCGACAGCTGACTGCAGTTCTTCGCCATTATCACAGATGCTATTTGTTATATTGAGGCAACGAAAACCAAACTTTCAGGTGGCACAGTGGTACAGAAAAGTTACCAGGTCAAAAAGCAAGACTGATTACACTTTGATGATTATTTGTGTAAACACACAGTCAGCCCTAATAAGAATTTCAATTAATAGCTCAAACTGGATTTTCAGTATTTCATGACGGAACTGCTGGAAACATCTAAATCCTCACCTTTGAGTAGTTCAAATCAATATTCCCAGTAAATTCATCTTCAGTGAGATCTGTGCGAGTCTGGTTTTGAAGTTCAGCCTTGTTAGCTTGTATAAAAACAGACACATCCAGCCAAGCATCTGTTCAATCATTATCTACTTACTTTACTCAATACACATTATAAAGCTTTGCTCTTCAACTTCAAGGTCAAACAAGACTAAGCACAATGCTCCACATAAAGAAACAGAATTTTGCATGGAAATGTAACTGCTGAAGGTTGCCAGGATGCTGCACTGTTGGTTGCTAACAGCTGCTGTATCGTGGAGGGAAATGTGAGCTTTACTGTTGCCACTCCCATTGCTAGGCCCTGCATTTTACTGCATTTCTGCACATTTTCTTATAATTCAGCTGTTCATTGACGTTGGCATGGTCCGATCCCCAAATGACGATTCTTAAAGGTCTCAAAATGGATGTCTTCCACTCGCTTTCTTGAGTAAAATCACTGTCAGTACATATACTGTACATTTCTAAAATAATTTGAACTGTAATAATTTGGGGGCAATCGTGGCCTAATGGTTAGCGAGTCGGGCTTGAAACCCGAAGGTTGTGGACAGGGGCGTAAATTTCATCTAACAGTAGGAGGGTGACAATTAAATATAAAATTTAACAATACTACAGCTAAAATTTATACTTGCAAGGATATGTATACACAAAGGAAAGCCTTACTACTGGAGACTGTGCCAAATTAGACAACGTCAAACTGCTGTGGTCACATTGCAAAACTGCTCATGTCCTTTGTATCCGTCACAGTGTTGCCAAGTCCGTGGTTTATGGGCTACTTCATCCCTGTTGCCGCAGATTGAAGAGACCCTAACAACATGTATTTTCAGCACCCCCCCCCCCCCCCCCCCCCACCAGTTAGAAACTAAAACAGTTAGTTTGGAATAGTTATAAGTACCAATTGGGAGGGTTTTGTTGTAAAAAAAAATAAAAAAAATAAAAATAGCAACCCTTTTGTCAAGCAGGTAACATCTCCTTCAGACAACCAAGTCAGTGACGTGTTCGGCAGGCACCCTCTTATACATCTGAGCTTATCACCACGATTCAGACACAGGTCCTGCTGGCGGTCGTTTCCAAAGTGTCCATTAAAGCATGCAGCGTCTCGTTCCCTCTCGGGGAACCATCATTGCATGTGTATCCCGAGACGTTTCAATTAAATCATGCAGATCCCGTACTTTTAGGATAATAAAAACGCTTCAATTTAAATCAATGATTTATATGCATTTATTTAGTTACAATTTTAAGTAACAGTCTACAGCAAAATAAAACAACCACCTTCAGAATGATACAGCAAGACTTAGCAGTTTTGTGTCAGGGTCTTTATCACTATGTGTGGGTTTATTTGGCAATAATAGAGTGACTCAACACTATCACACACACACACACACACACCCACGCACACACACACACACCCACACACACACACACACACACACACACACACGAACACACACACACACACACATATATCTGTTCTTCACTAAATGTTGTTTTTGGAACAATGAACCCTATTCAAGACATAAATGTACCCTCATACTTTCCCAACATACTGCATATTCATATTAGCTTTTTGATATATTTTCATCTACTTATAGCATGAGCTGATATGGGTTGGGGTTGATTAAAACCCTGTTCACACAAACCATCAATAGTCAAAGCCTTGATTCATTCGACTCTTTAGAGATACACTTGGCCGGCCCCATCTTCCCTTTCTTTAATTACTCTCTGGATTACATTCTTTGCTAATGATTTTCTCTCTGCCAACCCACCCCTTTCATTCTCTGTCCTCTCTTTCTATTAAACTCACACACAGACACACATGCTCACTCAATAATGCTCCTCGCCATGCATGTGTGGTTGAGGTGTTGTTGAGAGCCACTCTTCCCTCCTTCACTTCTCTCCAACGCCGTTCACCTCTTTCATCTCTCTCCAAGCCCTAAGTGTGCATATATCTATGTCTGGATGGGGTAATGGCCCTATCAAGTGTGTGAAGTGAGCCTGAGGATGGACCAGTGCACATCAAATCATTAGTCATTTTTAGTGCTGGCATATCCACATAGTTTAACATTGATTTACAGCACACAAGCCGCTTTGATCGAAATCCATTGACACACACACAGAAAGATGAAGGCTGAACAGCACAGAATGAAAGAATGAAATACCATGCTTCTTTCGGCAAAATGTAATTATATGGATCATTTGACAGATCTAATATAATTGATTGAGGTTTTCTGATAAACAGAGCAAAAAAGCACCCCCTATACATATATAAAAAAGTAGTTGTTGAATGAATAAATGTCATTATATATATATATATATATATATATATATATATATATATAATGCATTTATCCCATTTACTTGGATTAAGTGTCCAAATACATTTTGGATCATGTATCTCTGGCTAAAAACCTTGATCCTAAAACAAAGGACATAGAGAAAAACTTAAAGAGAATCTCACATTTACTGTTCAGTCCAATTCATACAGTATCACTGTAAGCTCTAGCAAAGGTCATTTAGCAGAGAATGTCATGTAAGAGAGCGCATATGGCTGAACATTTGGGAGGAGTGCTTGCATTTGACATTCAGAGGGGAAAGAGTAGCCAGTGAAATGGCCTGGCAAAATGAATCTTTCTTTCTTTGACAAGAAAAGTCTTGGTGGAAAGTACTGACCTAATGTTTATGACACACTACGAATCCCAAAGGTGCCTATTATAAAGCAACACTGGAGGATTCAGTGCACTCATAAAGGCTTTTTCATTATGATAAAAGAATACCTCATTGCATTCAGGGCGATAGCAAAGTCATCTATTTGATCCTTTGGCTAATAAACATTGGCTCGCTATGGCCATTTTTTACTCCTGCCTTAATAATCAAGAAAAAAACAGAGTGATGTAAAGAAAATTCATAATTTTCCTGAAGCTTTGGTAATGAAGGGATGTAATTATCTTAATTGATCTCATTAAGTTCCACCATAATAATTTATGTAGCAAACTGTGCTTTCAAAAACAAGTAAAACAACCTTTTGTTGCTCAGCCTCTAAATTACTGAAAGCACAGAGAGGCACCGAATGGATAAAACGGATTCCTTGGGTTTTTTGCAAGGCTCTTAGGAAATACAATGTCTAATTGACAATGCTGTACTTACTTTCATTATAGCTTAAAAAGGGGTCACAGAATTAATCAGACCTGGTGCTCCCCAACCAAGGACAAGTTTCACACTCATCGATTATGTTCCTTTTAAGTTATATAGGTTTGAATCTTTACTAAGTGCTGGTTTGGTGTTTGTCTAGCTGATGAAGCAGTTGTCAACTCATATTGCTAAGACCGTGACATTTAAAAAGCCTGTAGAGAATTAATTAATGCTCTTTAACATCCATGCAATCATCCAATTTGATTCATTTGGAATGATTCATAATTACTTTCAAAAATATGCTGACATAAATATAATTGGAGAGACAATTTGCAGTATTATTATTGAAATATTGACAAAATTATTATATGAATTATATTGATGAAATAAATATAGTATAGCAAAAAAACAACAACATTAATAATACATTTGTGCATGATGTGACAGAAAAAAAAATATTGAACCAATAATACTAATAATTAAGATTACTAAAGAATTCTGTATAATAATGCATTGATTCATTTTTATGGTCTGAAAACACACATTAGGATACTTTATTTAAAAAAAAATAAAAACAGTGTCCATAACAACAAAATTTTCAGCTTTCGATGAGCTAATCCCTATAATGTCCAGTTCCCAGCAGTTCAGTCAACAGTAAAGTGTGGTGCACAGAAAGTCAATGTGACACTCTCTCATCCCTCAGAAAGCCAGAGAAAATGAGAAAGGTGTTGAGACTGTGAGTTTGCAAGAAGTAGAGTGTATCAGCAAAAGAAGCAGTGTACAGCCAGAGTCCAGAGTGCTTATCTCATTGATTTACAGTGTGTGAAGAACAGAATGGAGGCAGGAGAGCAAAGACTATAAATAGAGATTTAGGCCCTTGGGCCGTCAGGTTTGTTTGCTTCTCCACCTCCCATTCTAGATGATCTCAGTCCTCTCCATTTAATTATTCAAAAAGTAAAGCCATAGCTTGACTGAGCTATGAGCCCCACCTTTGACTGAGCCCCACCTTTCATTCTCTGCTTCACCAGCCTTAAGGCAACATGTGAACCTCCTGGCATGCAGTTAACTGGCCTTCCTCCTGGAAGTCCACGGTCAAAGGTTAAAGCACTCTGGGGTTGCCGGAATGGCAGTTGACACTCACACTGGGACTCAGGTTTTCAGCTGAGAAGAACTACAATAAACAGTGCACAACTAGTTGTGAAAGCTAATTTAAATGTTCAATGTGTTTAAGTGGGTACTATTTAGACTTTTGACGTTGACATTTATAATGGTTTGGGGTGAAACCATTATACCGCTATGTTTAAGTACTAAACTTTGATATATGTCATAAAAATATTTTTGGCTAAACAGCATCCATAAAAAAAAAAAAAAAAAAAAAAATGAATATGCCTGTGCTTTTTGTGTACATTTCAGAGAACCAGGACAAATATTTCAATCGATCGCTCAGGCGTTTAAGAGGCACCGGAATGAGGCACCGAAATCTGCGTTCTTATTCGGTTCAGTGCATACCAAATGTCTTAGGTACCAGTGCCATATTGGCACCGAGTTTCGGTACCCAACCCTAGGCACCGCTGATGAAAAATACAATAAATCAACAGGCCTAAAACCCTCACTGACTGAAAAGTAGGTAAAATAATTTCTGAAGTAAACGTTTAATTCCCACAGGTGATAAAGCTTTGCTGTGTGCTCATCCCTATGCTACTCTGCGCTGAACTGGTTTGAGAACGAGGGAAAAATAAGACTTTATTGACCCCTAAGGGGAAATAATCATGTTGTGTAAAACATTTACTTAAACGTAATGACTGATTGGAAATTCCCCTCCTTATTTTCCAAAGTAATTGGAAATGGGATGCTAGCTGCATTACTATTAACTGCATCAAGTCCGAGTTTAAGCCTTGCACTCATAATATGCAGATGTTATGATATCATCCTAATCCAGATTTTTTATGCTTAATGCTTGTCTTAACACAGCCCTGTGATAAATGTCTCACTGCGGTATCAGTTAATCCCTCTGAACATTTTTTAAGACTAAACCCAAAAAACCTGCTTAAAGATGCACATAAACAGTTAAGCTGGGTAATAGAAGTCAAACTCAGAGCGTTAAAACAACAGAACCACATTTGCACAATAATCACAAGCATGTTCTGCTTTAGTGACTCATGTTTACCTCTGTGTTTTTGTTTTGAAGTGGGTGAGTCAATTTAAAACAGTTACATTGTCCATTCTCGCTTCCCTAGACATTATCTTTCCCAGTGACAACACAATGTCAGCCTGTTCCACTCGAAAGATCAAACAGCCATCGTTGTGTGCCATGAGTTGCGAGAGACCTGCCAGCCAATAAAACAAGTCTATTTTAACCAGTCACCCTCTTCTTAGCCAAAACACAACTTTCTCTTCATGCCCTGTGAACTCTGCTAAAACAGCTATCTGCTATTTTTTTATTTAGCTGCTAAAACATGGAGGTGGATGTTCTACTGGCCACTAAATTGATCCAAGTTTTTGGAGTTTAAAAAATGTCTATCTTCTGAAAACAAGTGGATCATTTAAGAAATATCTGTTTGGGAAAATACAATACAATGGCACATCATCAACAGTCACTTTAACACTGTGTCCAAACTAAACAGTACGCATTAAGATTACAGCAACAAGCTATTTGTCTGTCCACACCAGACACGACACGGTTACAAGATGCAACAAAATAAATCACACATCACAGCCAAACAGAAGAGCGTGTGGGTGGGTTTGATAGAAAACAAACAGAGCTTTAATACAGCAAAATCATGGTGGCTGCCAAAATGTGACTGTAAACATAGCATATATATATATGGATGCAGTAATATTAACATTGTGGCCATCACAGCCAATCCAATAACCAACAACTCCACAGAAAACAATTAGATAATACTTCTAAATCTAAAACACTACATAAAATAAAAATAAAGAAGGTATCACAACATTACAATATAGAGTATGATGAAAATTGATGAAAAAATGATGAAAAAAAAGTAAGAACTATTATCTGCAAATATCTGATTTGGTATGAAAATATAGTAAATTTGCAATTTAAATATGTATACACTTGGAAAATGATCGGTGAAAGGTAATCATGATAAATTGACATCCATTCATTCATCTACTTTTGTGTTCTGCAAAATATGACAAGTTAAGTTTGGAGTGACATGAAGTAAATGATGACGGAATTTCCCTTTTTGATAGAACTTTAATTCTTTGACAAGAAGCACATATTTGGAGCATCTTGGGAGACTTAGGTCTGGAGGTTCAGTTGTCAATGTTGGGAAGTACAGATTTGGTCATGGTGCTCCAGATGTTAGTTGCATGTTAGTGAATGATTTCCAACTCCCCACGACAAACTAGTTGCAACTTCTGATAGCTTCCCCATATCTGTGCAAAAACCATGTTTTCCCATGAGCAGTGGAACAAACTCTGATTTTCTGTTCAGACGAACCTCATTCAAATGGTGTCACTGCTTCAAAGCTGACCTCTTTCTGAGCTCAGACTTACCATCACCATCATCATTATCATCCCTGACCTTTGCTACTAAATTAAAAATACTCTACTTCCACACTGAATTACAATTGCATTTGCACGTAGCTTGCTTTGTGCAAGCTAATTCAATCTAATACAATCTAATATTACCCTTGCTGATGTACTTTGTCCTAACAGGTGTTTTGAATCTCGCTCTGTGACCAAATAGTGCCCCCTACCCATTATCCAGCTCTCTTATGATTCCGGTTCTATGGTACTAAATCAGGGAACTTGCTAAAATGTGGTTTAGAGACCTCCAAACATAGGCTCTGATCTCATAACATATGCATGTAAGCACTCTCACTTTCCCACAGTTCAGTAAATCCACCAACAAACAAAGCCCTAGTCACCACAGCAACAAGATTTTGAAATTACAGATGCTTAAATACCCACCACAAATAAAATCAATATCTTGCAAATGGACCATAAAACATATACCAATTAAATAAATATTAATGTTATCATGCCAACACCTTTAAAAAGTCAACTTAACCTATTCTAAAAGGTGACCTTCCATTTGGTTTTGTCTTTGACATTATTCGCTCTCAAATGCCAGATGAATTACCCAGGCCTTTTATTTGTGAATCACTGAACATCTATGATCTGTCGAAATATTTCAGAGAAAGAGAGTAAGAAATCATATCAACATTTAAAAGCCATATTCATACCATTGACATTAAAGGGATAGATCACCCAAAAATTTAAATTCTTTAAAATATTTATTCAGTCAAATGTTTGGGTTTGTTAAGATTTTTTTTCAGGTTTTGAACGAAGTTGCGCTCCAACGTTGTTGTCACGATCATTGGATGGAGTGCCCATGAACTTCAGTTGAGGGCACTCCACTCAGGACCATTCCACCCATCAACCACCAGATGTCACTTGGACAATAGCACCTCTCAAACTGTTGCACCACACCCGAACTACATTCCCCATGAGTCATTGCATCACAATCACCTTGCCACACCTGCACCTCATTCATCAGCCCATTTCCTTGCCACACCTGCACCTCATTTACACACACATAAAAGCAGTACAATCACTCTCACTCACTGCGAAGTCTTGTTTAGCCTGTCTAGCATTTCAGAGCATTTTTCCTTGTGTTTGTTTTTCCCGTGTCTGATCTTGGATTGTGTTACCGACTCTGATTCTCTGCTGCCTGCCCCGACCTCCGTTTGTTACACACCTGACGCCGTTCCTGATTTCTGCATGTATTACCATTCTCTTAATAAAATTCTGCACAAGGATCTGAACGCCTCTGACTCCTTGTTACAGTTGTATTTATTTGAGCAATTATACAGTAAAAACATACAATTCTTAACAACTTTTATTTTACTTTATTTTAAAGTTTAATTTTTTTATTTAATTTTTTTTTTTTTTTAACATATTTTCTTTTGTGTTCCACTGGAGAAAGAAATTCACACAGACTTTGAACGACTAAATTACTTTTATTTTCAATTTTAATTTTTGGATGATCCAGCACTTCAAGATAATAAAACAATGAGTGATATGTTAATTAAAATAATCTATTTATAAACTTGTATATATTCACAAAAGTGTGAGAGTCTGGAACACACTGTTACACGAACATAAGGGGCAATGTCAACAGTCTCCGGGCCTGAATGTTACGGGTGGTAAGACCATGACCTCTGTCAGATTCAAAGCAGACGGGGAAGACACCACAGCATAGTGATGAGACAAGGACAAGAAACAACTAGCTCTGAGGAACTTGATCAAGCCAGACAAACCACATAGCAAGTGCCAACTTCTGAATTTCAATGTTTTGCTGTCCTATGCTTTCAAATCAGACAACAGAAACCACCTCAGAGATCAGTTACTCTTCTCTCTCTGTATCGCCCCTTTATCCATCTCTTCAATTTTCGCGTGTACACACTTAGAAAGGCCTTGAGCTATGAAAGTCTGGGACTACATTACTGGACCTCTGCCAATGGTTTATTTCTCTTGATGAGGTGGAAATGGCCCCTGATTAAACCATTATTTCCATCATGCCAGGGTCCGCACTTAATAGAACAATTCAAAGCACTGTAGCAATTAAAATGAAACAATAGCCGTGGAGCCTTTTTTTCTATGTTTATATTTTGCTATGTAATTATGGCCTATGGTTATTGGTGTGCTACAACAGCCAACACACACACACACACACACACACACACACACACACACTCTGCTATCTCCATGTGACAGCATCTTATAGAGTACCATTGTTTCACCCACAAGAGGTCATAAATGCAAGATCAGCTGACACAAAAGAACTGAATTGTGTTGTGAATATTAAAACATACACAAATCACTGTATAAGAGTAAATTACAAAATTTTGATTTCTAAAGTACTGTTTTCTAAAGTAGAGCAAATTGTTAATCTATTTAAAAATTGAAGATCTGGAGTGTATCATATTAATGCTCATGTACATAATAAGGATAGTATTGCAAAATAATTGTATAGTCTATTGTGACCTCCACTTATGAATTACATAAAGATCATTGTTTAAAAAACAAAGAAATACCAAAACAGAATTATGTTATACTATATCTACAGATATTTTTTTTAAAATAATTATTTAAATCATCATCATCATAATATTGAACGTTTAATTGAATAAAATATCTATAGTAGTATATACACTTAGTATATAATTTATTTTTGTAAAGTAGTTAAAACAAATAATAAACATTTAAGCTACTACATTATTTATTTATTTTCTATTAAAAGTGATTCGTTTTTTTATTTTTTTTAAACACCCAGTATTCAATGGCTGTATATTTAAATTGGCTTGTTTTTAAGAATTGAATAGAGGATGAAGTTCCGAGGTGGAAGCAGATGGCAACCCAGTGTCCCACAGGAAAGAGAAGAACCTCACCTAAGAGACACACTGGCAACAGCGTGACCACTGTTTCCCTTTCCACTTAGCAGATCTGCCCACCACAAAAACCTGACAGTTACAAAATCATTAACAGCATAATTTCTCCTCCGTCGGGTTGATATACAGCTGGTGAGAAATAAGCCACCACCGCTGGGGAGAATTTTGACACAATTACAGACAATGAAGTGGAAGTCACATTCAATAAACAAACAGATGTCCTGGTGATGGGATAACATTTGCTTTCTCAGTGCAATGGTCCACAATTACAGTCCATCTAAATAAACAGATGACTAATTAGAGAATTTGTGAACACTTCTGCAGTGTTTAACAATAGTTCGATCCAGGCTCTACTAATGGACAGCATCATTTTTAAATAACCAAAAACAATAACACGAACACTAATCCACTAGAAACGTGCACGCCAATGCTATTCAATCTAGGCCTTATCTGCACCTTGTTTAATGGCACAATTAATTTGTTATGTTAAGAGGACTTTGGGTTTATTGCAAAACAAAAGGAGAATAATTAAGTTCCTGTGCATATTAATCACTGCTTTTTTTTCCTGTATTAAACATGCAGAAACATGTTACACAAGCTCTTGATGTGTATATTGAGATTGCAAGGCCCCACCATGCCTTTTGTGTAATCTGGCAGGTGGTACAAGTTAGTAAAATGTATCACCATGTAGATTGCCTGCTTCCTTTTTGAAAACAGATAGCGGTTTCATTGTGTGGCCCTCTCATCATTGCACACGTGGAGCTGGTAAAAGGCACCTAAAGCTCACCTGGGCCGGTGACTCTTGTGAACAACAGCATCCTTCCCACGCAGTGTTGACAATAGAACCATGGGGGATTATCAGGACACGTCAAATTGACAGGATATTAATGACAGCGTTAAATGGAAAGACGAAGGCAGGTCTGTGTTCTTTCTCAGTCTCGGCATTGGTGCTGTGATTTTCTTTTGTCTCTCTTATCTAGTTTTGCCCAGCAAATAGCTTTTAATGTCAAGTCCTAAGGGAGCTGCGTAGGAATATTACCTTTTTCCTCTACCTTCTCCTCTCTTCTCTTCAGAGGGAGAAAGACTGATCGGTCAGTACAACACGTCCTGAGAGAGAACAGGGTGAGACCTTTAGTTTGTTTGTACATGACCAAAAAGAGGGCCTTTTCACTAATGTCATGAAATGTTTATCTCATTAATTCATGCAATAAACGATTTGTTTGTTCATTGAAACAAACAAACAAACAAATAAAATAAAAAACATATGTGTTTTAATTTATAGATTATTTATTAGTTATTATAAATAATGATTGGACTAGTTGGATTGCCATTTATTTATGCTGGTTTAAATAATAATATCATTTAATTACAGTAAAAAAAAAATCAACACCAAGTATAATGAAAATTGGCAATTTATGTATTTAATTGAATAAAATTTCATTTTTACATTATACTTTAATTAAAAATATTTATAAATCATAATAATAAAACAAATTTTTTTCAGGATTCTTTGATAATAAGAAATGTCTCTTGAGCACAAAATCAGCATATTGGAATTTATATATATATATATATATATATATATATATATATATATATATATATATATATATATTTATAAATATATATGATATATATATATATTTATTTATTTTTTTATGATTTTGGAATGATATATGACATTTTTCGCACACAAACACGTACTCACTCACTTACACACTCTCACTATCTACTCAGGGTTTCCTACAATGATAAGATTACAAGACTAAAATACTAAATCTGACTGAATATGGAACCAGGCAGTGTCTCAGCCCTCTGGCTCTTTCTGAACAAGCCAAGTTTTGAAGTCTCTATTTTATTTGTATTTTTTCTGTGCTCCAATTGTTTCTTCTCTTTCCATCAGTTTCGATGAATTGCTGAACAAGAATCTGCTAGTTATTAATCTTTCCTAGTTGCACTGTCCATAAAATCAAATGAGAAAAAAAGTAATTATATGGCAAACCATCATACATTTCCCACATCAATGTGGTCTTCAGTTAGACTTTTTAATTAAGCGTGGGATTATACATAATGATATTGTTATAAAAAAAGAACACTTTCTCATTTCCTGCTCTGTATGCAGCACTTAAAGTTGATGAAAGAATCAGAATAGTCTATCATGGGCATGTGTATTCTGGTTTAGCTTTAACACATTTATTCTGCAGGCTGTCGCTGTATGATGCCAGTGGTACATTTAGTCAGTCAGAAAATAGTTTTTCACACTATCTAACACCCATAAACACACACACACACACACACACACACATTCTAACTCCCTGTGACAGGTCTGGTGAAGATGGCTTCTTACAGCAAACCCCTGCTTGTGTATCAATAATAAAGAAGGACTCATAGAGCACTAGTGCTTTTCAAAATGCAGAGAGTAAGGAAATTGAGCCATGAGGGGACGTGAGAGAGCAAAACATCAAGGCCTAAAATAGAACTCCCTGTCTCCCCTGAGAGGATGCGGCGCTGAGTGAAGCACAAGGGAAGAAGTAGGAGGGGTCAGGAAGAAAGAGGGCTGGGAAGACATCCCTGTCTAGTTTTGAAAACTGTTCTGTACATAACTGCTTTTTTCAAGCCAATGGTGTTTACTTCTACAGGCTGATACTAGTAGCTTGGCAGCTTGTTTTGCATCCTCAGTCACACTAGCATGAATCCAAGGGCACGGTGAAAAT
This sequence comes from Carassius auratus, assembly GCF_003368295.1. Taxonomy (NCBI): domain Eukaryota; kingdom Metazoa; phylum Chordata; class Actinopteri; order Cypriniformes; family Cyprinidae; genus Carassius; species Carassius auratus. Next base: position 21,749,307 of record NC_039244.1, on the reverse strand, counting down.
GTGGGATTCAAAATGCAATTTAAATCTGGAAATAAAGTTCTACACTTATAGAAAGAAAAAAAAAAGAAAAACTTGAAATCTTTCCTATTCTGCACCTGGGTCAATAAACAAATGACAATTTAAAGTGAACTCTGATCCAGAAGAGCATCTGATCACACTGCAAAAAAATATGGTAACACTTTCTATGAAGCCGTATTTATAATACATTATAAGGGTATTCTTAAGGTATTATATGCATAATGCATTATAAAAAAGATATAATATGTTATATCAACTCATGAATAATCATAACAACAATTATAATACATCATAATACTTACATATTTGTTGTTTATTAAGAGTATGATTATTTATAACACACAATGAACACCACATTAAACCTACTTCATTTACAGTATAATGGACTGTATCATATCTTGACATTGTTTATTTAAGATCTGCACAGTATCTTACTACAGCTTGTGAGTGATTAGACGTTGAGTGTTATTTGAGTGTTTCCTGTGGAGCAAATGTTAATTAATTAATCAATCAACTATAAGCAACTTTGCAACTATATACAAACTAACTCTCATTAGAGTATTAGAATGCTCAAGAATGGTAGGATCTAGCATGGTAGAATAAGCTGACATACTTGCAAATACACTTATAGTGAGTTTATCTGTTTGTTGACCATCAAAATAAAGTGTTAGCATGTATTTACAATAGCAGACATACTAATACTCTAATGACCGCTAGTTGATATGTAGTTGCAGAGTAAAAAGCTGTCTAAAAGGTACCATTCAAAATTATAATCAAACTAATAATACAATAAAAATCGTTCAAAGAAATTGTGTCAGAAAACTGTTCTTATGAATATAAAATTATATATTATATATATATATATAAAGTATAAAGCATTATGCATTCAAGAATACCCTTATAACGTATTATAAATACGAACTTCATAAAATGTGTTTTTTTTTGTCTTGTTTTCCATTACAAATATGTAAAAATTCTTCAATTTGCATTTTAAACAAGAAACAATGTCTGTTAATGAGGTAAGATTTAAAATCGTCTTTTTCCTTACGTTTTATTTCGTACCCCATTATGTTCATATCAAACTGTATATCGATATAAACGGTAGTCCTTCATATCGAATCGCTTCTAAATAAAATATCGATATATCGTACAAACTCGATATACAGCTCAGCCCTACATGGTAGCAATTTTCTGTACTTTGTGAGAGTGTTGATGCATTCTTGGAAATGCACTTCTGTTTATGTGGCTTTGGTAAATCCAGCGTTGAGATTCTTTACACAAGTGTTATCATCTTTACATGCTGCCTGACATTCCACTGATAAACTTTAAAAACAGGCAAACAGAATGGAAACAATGTAATGTTACATACGCATGGGTAAAGAATTTTACAATTAATTTACTAATTGTTAAATGTATATAATTATAAATATCTGTATATCCTGTAACAGTAAATGTTAACCACTATGATATTACATATTAGCAAACTGTATAAGGCATACGGTCTGGCAAATCTCATGGACAATATTATGTTGTTTTCCCGGAAGGTCTGACAGACCCTCAGCATGACAGACTAATCAAATATTTTATACACAAATCACATCTACAGTAACCAACGTTCTGTGTTAGATTTTGTACTAGAATCCAGGGAATTTTTGAGAAGTGTCACATTGGACCTTTTAAATGTACACCAATAACAAGTATAAATAGACTTACATCAAACAGCTAGAAGGTTGGTTTTCTTTACCATGGTGCACAGCGATGTTTATGTCTAAAGGCATGAATCCCACACTTGCCTTGGGTGAGACGACTACTAACGAGCAACTGTCTGTCTTGATTACCATTAAACACTTCTGTGCTCAGCCCATGAATTGCAAAAGCCAAGAATGTGCCAGCTGTGAAAGAACTGGCTCCAAGACAAGATAAAAGTTGGAGGGAGAGAGAGTCTGAGAGATATAGCTTGGGCTTCCAGAGGCTCAACGGCAACTGTTTTCTCTCCAGGGGCAACGATTGTTTCAGTGCAATGGTACGTCAAGCAAAACAGCAGAATTAGCCTGAATTACAATTCTCAAGGAAAATAATCACACCTAGTGTCTTGAGTTATGACGCTGTCGCTCTTTGCATTGCTTCATTTCGCTGCATAGCAATGAGAGGCCGGAGAGTAATTCTGCAAGCCCCCTCACAGCCAAAGTCTCCTTTCGTGGACACTTAACAGCCCAGCAAGATAAATGGACGTTGCCTCTCAGCAAGCTGACTGTTCCAGGACCTTTCAAACCTGGGAAAAAGGTAAAGTTTTAAATTATTTTAAATGAGGCCGGAAGGCCTTTAGTATTGTTCCTTCTATTTTTATGACAGACACATTCGGTGCTTTCAAATGATGGAATCTTAAACGTTCCTGGAAATGTCGTTAGCCCTAATAAAAGTTCAAGCATGGTAAAGTAGTAGTAGTTTGCTGGTACTTTACTTTCATTTGCCCTTTTAGATTTTGGAAAGCAATTTGCTGTTCTGAAGAATATCAGAGGTACAAGCGAGATGTACGGCACTCTACAAAGGTCTCCATGATAAAGACATTTCAGCGCTGTCACAGTCGGTCCAAGAGCCACAGGTGACGAAATTACTAGGACTGAGTAAAGCTGAAATGCACGGTGTCTGATCCCTGCATGGCTTGACCTTTCTTAATCATGAAGCTTGTTACTAAGATGGCAGGGGAAGGTCATGTGACTCATAACAGTCAGTGCAGAGGGTGAGGAGGTACAACAGGGCTAAAAAAAACTGAACAACCCTGCAGAGCGACATGAGGAAGGTGCACTTCGTTTTACCAGCGTCTGGGAGAGCGGAACAATAAGAGTCATCAAAGGACCACCATTGAAAAAAGCACTCTATAAAATGTCAACGTCCTCACAGAAGAAAGACCAAATGTCTTTCCCAGAAAAGCTGTTCACCCCGTTGGGGGAAAAAAGAGAGCCTTTTCTTGTCACAATGTATTGTTGAGAGAGAATCAACCCATTTAGAGTTTCAAAAGCAAAAAGTGCCGGTAAGTATACGTTTGCTTTGATTCTAACTTCATTTTGTGGAACTCTGATTGATGGCTCCCCACACCCTCATCCATTGCTCCGTCAGTCGTTAACAATGACTTTCAAATGCACCACTTTGTCAAATCCACTCTCCTCGCCTTTTCACCTCCTTCTAAAAAAACAAGAAGACTGCCGAGGAGTAGTCAAGAACATGTTACAAAAACAAGACCTTTTCTGAGATGACCACTTTGGCAGTTGAGTTTGCTGACGGACATGTTTTGGAAACAGTTGAAACATCCCTTGATTAAATCATTTCAATCAAAGCTACAAATGAGGAAAATAACCACATGACTCTATATAGGCAGATCCTGGGGTGATGGAAGAGTATTTGCTATATTTACATCTAGAAGATCATAGTGTGGTCTAACCTTTCTCATAAATCAGTGTTCTCGAGGGCAGGAGGAACATTTACCAATAAACTCTGATCTTGCTGTACTAGATCCGCACTAAACTACAGTGCCCTGAAGAATATATCCACAGTATATTAAAAAGTTACATTTATGACTATGCAGTATTTCACATATAGTCTTGATCTTGTGGTTTTCAGGGAATGTAGTGCTATGATTCTGGATATGTTCCATTATACACAATAACAGAACACTTTGTCTATGCTGGAGGTTCTCAAAAAGGCCAAGTATCAATTTGGATAAAATCAGAACATCCAAGTACTAATTAGACCATCTATTTTCTCTTTAGCTCTGCTGAACTTGAAACAAGCTTAAATTACACCGGACTTAAAAACAATTATGCATTTCTGATGGAATTAACATTAGAGATATTTTAAGAGATATTTATGGAGATGAAAAAAAAATTAAAAATACATCTAGTGTTCTGCAGATGAAAAAGTCATATAGGTTTGGCACAACACGGCAATGAGAAAATGATTGCAGAATCTTCATTTTTGGATGAACTTTAAATGCATTTAATTTGCATTTCGACATTATATCACCTGAAGTCTTGCATCATTTGCAGCAAGTCAGTTTTCCTGCTGAATTAATGGCCATGCACTCTCTCAGACCTGTTGTATCATTCATCAGTGTGTTCCCATGATCATCTGCACATCAAATTACAAAATGTTAAGGGTGATATAAAGAAGGTTAATGGGCTGGAAATGAGCCAATTACAATAATTACACCACTGTAATTGACCCCAAACCTTGTCTGTCCACATGTGCAAACGTTAGAGGAAGAATATACAGAGGCATTAATTAGCCCACTAGATTTAACCACATAGAAAATTCTTATTCCCTGTCCTCGTCTAAATTCTCCCAGCTGAATGGACACCTATTTGCCTTTCTAATTGTCAAGGAAGGAGAAACAAATGTATTAAAACCAATAGAGTTCGCCCCACATAAGTGTCAAATTTTTCCAATATTCTAAGATTGGTTGTGGGTAAAATGTATCTTGCTTTGTATGCAAACAGTCATAGCCTTTGATATTATTCAGTGTGAATCCCCAGAAAACTCATTGCACCTCAAATATGACACTACATATGATAGTTCTCAGCCATTGTGTCATCTACCACCAGATGTTTTAGCATGCTGCTAGTGTTTGATAAGTCATCGTGTGACTCTTTAAGCTCGGCTATTGAAAAATGTCAGGCCCGAGTGCTCATCAGTAAATCACATTGCTCAAATGACAGGGAGAAAAAAGCATGAAAAAAGAGAAAGAAATCACAGTGCATGCCGCCCAAGGCTTTTCGATTTCACTCAAAGCTGTTAAAGTACTATGTCTCAAAAAAGGTATGATGAATGTCCATTACCCTTTCATTATGTATGAGGCCACGAACTGCTTTCGTGCCCTCTGTAGTGCTACAAGAAGGTCATGAATATTTGAAAAGCCTGGGGAATGGAAGAGCATGCTGGTATCTTCCCCCCATATAACTCACAGTTGTGAAGAGTGTTTCTCTGACCTAGTCCTTGGCAATTTACCATTATTATTTGTCCTGAATGCCATCTGAGGTAAGGAAAAACGCAGCTCCCATTAAAGCAATCCAGGAGGCCACCCTGAATTCTGTACCATGGTCTTTCCCCTCACCAAACCACTGTATAATCTTTCACTCAAAATTGATTTCCCAATATACTTGTCTGCTCCTTAAATGTCACACAATACTGTGCACAACTGCTGAGTTTCACTGGCACTTTTAAACCACAGCATGCTCAGTTGTTTTTTTCTCCACAAATCCAGATCTTCACGGCTCTATAGTGATTGGTCATGGTGGGTGTTAACTGTGATCAATGACACTTATTATAGATTTTCAAACCCAAATACTATACAATACATAATACAAATTTTATTAATTTAGCATTTTGCTATGTGAAAATCAGCTTGAACATTCTTCTAAATAACTATTTTATGTTCAACTCTTATTTATTGCAATCAGCAGTAAACAATAAAGGCTATTCATACTGTATCTGTAATTTGTGTTGCATATGGAATGCATTAATCAAATTTGTTTTTATATTAAAAAATTAGTTTTTCTTATTTCAAAGTTTTTCCTTTCTTAAAGTGAACACAAAAAGTCTTAGACAGCATGCAAACTAAAAAAAACTGAATTTATTGCACTAATTTGAAATAAAAAATGTGGTTAATTGATTTGTCTAAGAGTAAATGTCATGTAAACAAAATGTCATTTATAAAGTAACAGTAAAAACTGTCCAAAATTTCACAATTAATAACAACGAAGTAACATGGAACACATTCAATTAAACATTAAAAAAAATAATAATAATAATTTTTAATATTTATTTTATTAACTTTGAACATTTTTACAGTGTAATTAATGATTTTAAAAAAGTACACAACTCAATTATAAACAATTATTAGTGAATGTGACATGCCTTTGAGAAAAATTCTGTGACAAATTTTGTCATCCAGACCAGCCAAACACACACAAACACACACACACAAAGAAAAAAGAAAAAGAAAAGAAACCAAGGATGAAACAAGAGATGTGTTTCCATTTATTTTGGTGGGATTCAGATTCCTTCAGCAATCCGCCCGTGCCCGGGCAAAGTTAGAGATGTAGGGGAAACACATGAATGTCACACTTTAAAAGCATTCTGATTGAATCTTGCTGAACACAGGTTCTACCACCTTATTAGCATATTTTACACTCCTGCGAACAAGGCAAACGGAGCGAAAGAGATATGCAAATATGAATCTAATTGGACTGTCAGGACTATGGTAACCCAGTCAAAGGGGTGACAGTGAAGGGGAGAGCACAAGCAGATTGAATTCAGCTGCCACCCTTACACATTTCATTAAGTCATTCTGCATGCATTATGCCTGGGGTCAATGCACTATCCTTGAACAGGTCTTTCAGCCTTTACTACTGCAGAGTTTCTCTGTCACATTTTTAAAGCACCACAGCTCTATTTTTTTATTTTTTTTGTGTGTGTGTGTTTCTATGTCTCTTTGGGACAGATGCACAAATCCAGATCCCCCAAAGAGATTCCATTGCTACTGGGCTCAGTGCCTGTTAATTGTGGTCCATGGCACTTTTGAACAACAAATAGGACGGATGTACTTATGATTATGTCAGTGTACCACTTTATCATAGTGGAAGAACAAATCATCATCAATTTGCATACTCTAGAGAGAATATTCTGCATTTACTGTAGCTGTATGATACTCCAGAGATTGCACAAATGACGGAGACAGACTATTGTCTTTAAATGAAAATCTGTAACATGTAGCTTGGTTAATGTGCTAGAAACAAGGAGGCTGCACTGGACATACTGTAGATGTTCCAGAAGACTTGATGCATCTAGCAAAACCTTCACTGGTGGATTATCACTCCATGCATAAAGGGGCCATGCAACAATTGGAGGGAGGGAAATCGATGGTGATGATTTAGCAAGCTAAAAAAGAAAAAAGAAAGAATGATAATCGCTCTAGGAGTGAGAATCAAGCAGACAAGGAGACTATTTGAAGAGAGAGCGAGAGAGATTGAACAGTAAATCAGAGGGCACGCTCCTAAGAGCATTGCAGAGCCATGATAACACTGTATCTTAGCACTGAAGTCAGAGACGAGTAGTTGGTAATAAGTAAAACCCCTCTCCAAAAAGTGTCCACTGTGGCTTCACCTTTGTGATGTGCTAAATTTAAATTGAACATACGTATCTGCTTTGGCCAATTAAATTAACAATCACCGGCACTGAAAGGTGATCCAATATGTACTGAATTGCTAAGATCTTTTTAACACAGATTTAACACTCACCAGATGTAAACTGGCTTTTAACAACTAATAAAAAATAACCAGTATTCAACTTGACAGACAGACAGACATTCTCTTTCTTCTCGATAAATGGCTGCAAAACAACAAAACAACCCATGTCTCACATCAAAGAGTATAGATACAGAAAAGAGTGGTATTCATTGAATCTAAAAACAAAAAAATTTAATGGAAATGATTATAAGTTATTATTAGTTATGATCAAAAAGACAGGATTCAATCCAATAGCAGCACTGTTTTTAACTGGAACTTAATACATTATCAACCTCTTAACCCACTGTCTCAATAAAAAAACAATATCAAACTGCCCTCGAGCTGCTAGTTTTTATTCCTATTCCAGCCCACACTGGCAATAAACACAACAAAATCAACTGGACTGCTTTCTGCCTGTAAATTTCCCAAAATTGGCTGTTCTTTTCAAGAGAAGGATCAATAAGAATGATAATGAACATTATTTGATTAAGGAGACACTTTTGATCCAGAAGAAAGTCAGCTCACAAGGAGCTGCAGAAGTTATTCAACAATCAATACTGCATTTATAATGTAGCCTCATCAGCATTCAGTTAATGAACCACCTGTGGTGCTGAAAATGGCAGAATTATCCACATAAGCCCACACAAAACGTCCTGGTTGAATTGTGGCACTTAAGGCTTTGAGGATTCTTACGGACTGAAAGGTTAAGCAGTATTCCTCCGTATGTACAATTAATTTTCTTTCGACTTTTCTCACAGTGCCAACTCTCCATTCGTGCATCACATCAACGCACCATGGATTCCATTTCAAGGCTGAATGCCTGTGCAGTTATTTGCTTTGCACTCGTATGTTCCATGTCTACAAACTTGGAAGTCAAACGTCGAGTCAGAGCTGAATTTAACGATGCATCTAAACTTCATCCAGAGATATTGGCAAGAAACTGTGGCATGTCATGTCATACCGCCGCGGGCAGACAGACTGTTACAGTGTGATTAGCCTCTGCTGTGATCAGCTCCCAGCTCTGTAATCGCACATAGCAAAGACAACAAGACTGGCAGGATGTTGTGGAATTTAAGCAGAATTTTGGAATCCTGAAAACTGATTTATAGGGTTTAATTATATAAACCTAGCATTAAACATATTTACTTCAACAACTGGTTTATTATTAAAAATGGCATTTTAACTGGTTTTAAATCATTAAAACTAATTAATACAATTCATTTGTAACCAAAACCTTTGTTTCGTTTGAGAAATACTCAAATAAATACAAGGCTTCTGCAGATTTTATGAAGGTCCATTTAAGAATTTTTAAGACCTTTAGAAGACACAGTAAACACATCAATTATTGCTACATGTGTGACTGCATCATATAATAACTATTAATTAATAATATTGATAGTTCATCGTCCAGCTGACTATGTCTTGTATTGTTATTATTATTTAATTTTTTTTTCTAAAATCCTGTCAAACTTGAACAAACTACTAGCTACTTCTAAATATTGTAGAAACATAATTTTCTGTAAAGTTGCTTTGTAACGATTTGTATTGTAAAAAGCGCTATACAAATAAACTTGAATTGAATTGAATTGAATATGTACTTTAAATCTAAATGTCTAGGGAGCAGAACAGATCTCCATTATTTAAAAAAAGAAAAGAAAGAAAAGAAAAACGTGAATAGCTTTCACTTTAATTTTTTTCCAAATAACTTTTGATCACACTGCAAAAAATACAAACAAAACAATTTGTCTATAGTGCAAATAAAGTAATTATTTATTATTAAAACAAGAAAGAAGTTAAACTTAATTCAACTTAATTCAAAAGGAAAACTCATTTGCATACCTCACTGAGAGATATTTGCTCTTGTTTTAAGCATAAACCTAATTTTGTTCAATTACACAGAAAACTATCATCATTTCGTTTTTCAAGTAAATGTATCTTACTTTCTATTAGATATTTGTATTGGAAATCAATACAAAATTACTGAAGAAGACACTTTTTTTGTAGTGCACACAACATTTTATGTCATAACTTTATGAACTGAAAACCTTCTGCTCTGATTTAAGACCTTTTTAAAGCTTAGATTTATGAAAGGGCGAATATAGACTTTTTAAGACCCGCAGAAACCCTGGATAATGGTTAAGCTTAACTTGATTTAGAAGGGGACAGTGGTTCAACACGTTTTGAAATGAGTTTTCTTATCATTAAATTGAGGCATACGTAAACTCTACTTCAAAAATTTTTGTAGCAGAAACCTAGATTAAATACAACAATGGCATTTGACATGCCACAGTAAAGCCAATATTTTCAATAAAAATCATTAGAACAATAGCATTTTAGCATGCAAAACAAATTTCTTATGACGTGTAAAGCATATTGTTTGCAGAAACCGCAAGGCCTGAAGAATTGCCACAGTAGCAAAAACAATACTTGATTTCAACATTTTTTCTGCCGAAAAGTATGTACTTTTTCTTCACTCTGTCCCTGTTTTATAAGTTTGTATAGATTTTTAGCCAAGTTATTTGCGTTTAATGAATTGAGTTGACAAAATGTTGAAGAACTATGTCGAATTTGCTTATTTTAATTAAGCAAACTAAGCAAGCAGTAGAAATAATTTTTAGTGTTTGTAAACCAGCTAAATGAGCTAAAACATAACATGATCGTAACATATGACTTCCTGAGTCACGCAGATGTCAATCTATTGCCTAAGAATATTGCAGATGTCAATCTATAACAAAAAAGCAAGCAAGCAAACAAACAAACAGACAAAAAAATAACCTAACTAATTTTACAAACACTAAAGATGATGGACAACAGAAAAAAGTACATAGGAAAAAATATACACAATTTTGCCTCTTTATTCTCCATCCACAGGAGATGAAAGGCAAGCTTGCTGAATCAATCCAACCACAGAGCACTGTGATTGAAGATTTGTAACAATGGTATCAGCTCGGTGGGTAGCAGATTACCTGCATCAACCAACCCTTGTGTGCTTTGAACTCCAAACCTTTCTAGGAACTACAGAGCCTTCCAGTCTCATTAGATCTGCCACGCAAACCTTTTATATATGCATCTTTTACTTGTTCATTATAAGCTTGTCCCCCCTACCCCCACACCCACAAAGGCCCACTTTATATCATATAGCCTTAAAATTATCTACCAGGCATAAAATCCCTTTTAAATTCCTTTATAGTTTACATTGTTACACAGCTTACTCTCATTAACAAGTATTACTGATGTTTTGAGGTTATGACTTTCTAATCAGCTTACCTTGAGCTCTGACAGTCATATACAGTATATGCTTTACATGATTCCCACACGAACCACAGTGCAATCTGCATCACGCTTGCTAAAGACAACTTTCCAATTACTTTTATGGTTGGATTTTACACTTCAGTGTTATGTACCCAATAAGCTTGAAGAGCTCATGACTAACAATATATGTAAATAGACCCAAAAAAAACTTTTTTAGTAAACCACTCCTCATTTTCAAAGACTGAAACTCATAGCTTAAATGCTTAAATATATCTGATAATGTAAAAATGTGATTTGGAACATGCAGATTTGTAAGGGAATATGTATATCACAGTTTATTTGCACATTGTTCTAAACTTGAAATCACCAAATAAATTATGCAAATCAACTTTCATGCATAAAAAGCCATTGGCTTTCATGCAAGCCAATTTTAAGTGCTTGTTTTTGGAGAATGCTGAAAGTGCTGGGAGAGAAAAAAAAAAGTGTGACAATATAATGTGTATGGATATATGACTGGTTATAATTACTTTCTCCATTTTATCATTATTTGATGAATTACTGGTTGACAGAAAATGTACCGTGTTGGAAAAAAAAAATTCTATGAAGCTCCACCAACTAAAGCATTACCAGACACTAGCTAGCAATCATAAACTAGCATGGAAAGCTTAGAATGAAAGATACATCGAGAACAGAGTTTAAAAAATATGATTTAAATATTGGTCTTGGAACAAAATCAGATTTTAGGGATCTGTGTGTTAAGGGTTAGGTAATGGTTGGGGTTTATGTAAGAATTCTTTACAGGACCACAAAACATGTTGACTCAGGAATGCCTTACTCTACAAAAATCACAATGAGCTTGGTTTCCCCATGAAGTAATAGCTGAAAAGAGTGACAATGATTTCATTTAAACACACATAACTGAGCTCTATAACAGTACAGATTTAAAGTGTCTGGTTATATTGGATTGTGGGTGGTTAGTGAATAACATTTTGAGCTGAAATACGGCTTGCAAAATTGGTTCAGCTATTTAGTGAATTCCCCCCTCAGAGAGGAGTTTGCCGTAAGTACCAAAGGAAAGCCAAATGAAATGCGCAATCGTACTTTCGGTTCCTGTTCTGTGTAATCTCACTGTCTGAACAGCTAACCCAAATCATTTCTTCTTTTTTGCCAACAATCAAAAAGCCCTAGTGACCCTCTCCAGTCTGCAGTCTCATTCCTTTCCTCATCTCGGCTCCTTTCAGGCCAAATCATCTCCAAAGGGCCTGAAACAAGAAAGGAAGTGGAAAGATGCTGTACTCATCGACTCTCACATGGGAACGGATCAGTGTCTGGATCTTAGTGGCCCCTGAAGACAACAGACTTTGATGTGCAGTACCTTCCTTTATGTCCAGACCCATCTCACTCCACAAAAAGAGAAAGCCCAAAAAGATTAAACGAAGCACATAAGAAAGGGAGGAAGGTAATGTTTTTTTTTACCATTCTGCCATACCTAAATCGCAACCAGACGTGATGCCAGAACATGAGAGGTTTGATCAACGCCCCAACGCTTGCTCTCCAAGAGACCCCCTCCATTCAAATCATTCCCTGTGCAAGGGAAATCATTTTCCACTGGAGGAAAATGAGTTTTCTCATCACAGAACTTGGCACCAGGCACTTTTAGCAAATGTAATTTTGGAGGATGGTGAAGAGCCAACATGGATTTCCATAGTGTCTGCAGAATATGGACTGGTAATTCAAACTTTTACACAGTATGAGGTGCTAAAAATCTAGAGAAATCAGCTTTATTCATTTAGTTAGGAGGTTATCGCTCCTTGTATGATATAAGCTGCCGCTTGCAGCTTGAATCTGTCCTCAAAAATGGAATTATGAGTAAAATTTTTAATTAAAGGAACACCATCATTTACTCTCATGTCATTCCCTTCCTCGTGTTATTTTCTTTCTTCTGTGAAACATAAAATCAAGTGTCAGACAGAGTTGCTCTTTTCCAAGCAACAATAATGGTTGTTGATTTTTACTGCAAGGCTCCAAACAGGCTAAATGCACACTATGTCATAACAGTTGTCTATATGACTTGGGCACTGTGTTTCAAGTCTTCTAAAGCCATACAATATATTTATTTAAAGAATGGAACAAAGCAGAAGCAATTTTTAAATGATTCTCATTTTATGTTTTACAAAACGAACGTTTCCACACGAACATATTAAGTGGTGGAAGTCTCCGCGTTCAGCGCATATCCCGCCCTAAAGCTGATTCTAAAGTTTTCAAAAGGCATCACGCGAGTGTGAACATCACTACAACTAAAAACGACCGTAACTCAAACGCAGCTCCCGTCAATACATATATATATATTTTATTAAAGTGTTTAAAAAAAGACAAACAAATTGTAAAAAAAGTTTAAAGTAATAAACATGTTCTAATGTTTGAATTTCTTTACCTTACTGTACCGAAAATGAACCTAACGTGACTTTAAAACCGAGGTGCGTACAAACCGTGATTTTTGCGTACCGTTACACCCCTACGATATACGCCATTTCATGATGACAGATGCAACGCGATACTGCCGTTATTTTTATATACTTTAAAATGCTTAACTTTAAAATGTAAATATAGGTCGTAATAAGGTGCTTGCACAAACTACCTATATGGTCGTTTTTTGTTGGAGGCCAGGCTCTTTAATCAATCTACTTTTTTTTTAGTCCTGTTCTGCACAGCTGACAGAAAAAAAAGGACACTAATTGTAATGACAATCAAGATTCACATTTATTTTCTAGAGACTGTGCTATGACAAGTACATTTCTGCATGGTTTAAAATACAATAACTAAATTCTAATCATTCATGTTTTTTTTACCTGATGTATGAGATCTGAATAAATCAAAGACAATCGAAAGGTCTTTCAAAGGGTCCCCTAATAATGACAGAAATACTTCTTTACATACAGCACACACAGTTCTTAACCATGCCTTTAATGTGAGCAGAGAAAGTCAACCTAAGTAGAACATTTACTTTTAGAAATTATCTAAAGTTTTACCTAAAGTAAAATCTTAAGTTTTTGTTGTTGTTGTGATACACTGCAGTACAGCAAGCCACCAAAACAAATGTGTTGAAAAGGTATAAGATCAAATAAGAGACATATGATACAGCAAGTAGCACAAATATGCAATGGAAAACATGCAAGGTGGTTGTCTCAAAAACCTTTTTGGCCAAAAATAGAGTCCTGATAAGCACAGATGGCTGCAAGCAGGCCGTGTAATAACAGGAAGGCCTGCACCAGCTGAGCAACTGCCATTGGGATGAAAGGGAATTCTAACAGATCACTTTCTCCAGGTACTAGACCTCCTTTGTTATTTGAAAGGCATCATAATACGTTTGCAGCTAATGTGCTTCTAAGAGCTCCTGCGAGATGAATTCTGCGAAAGTAACAGGTCAGCCAAATAACAAGTTACACATTTCAGGGACCAAAATGAAAACTCACAAATATCAAACTATAAAAAATTGCTAAATGAAATGTAATGCCAGGTTCTTTACCATCATGCCATCAGTCAGGAACTAATTAAACAGAGCCGGGGGATCTCTAAAGAGACCTCAAACCAGCAATGGTTTAGTTCCTTCTCATCTGCACACCTTAAGATGTTATTAAATTATGCTTGCAAATGATGTCTGGCTGAATTCCCAGTCTCTTACGGAGGTGGAAGTGTCATTTTAATCAGTGCTAAGGCCACAGTGCTGGACATTTTCGAGTTAGGAAAGCTTTTAGGCACCATCGGCACTAATCAGATAACGCTGTCAAATCATACTGCATTTAGCTACAATCTCAATTCTAAATATTCAGTATTATAAGCATGTGTTGTTATAATCACTAATTACCTTTTGAAGCCTTTATTTCAATCCTCTCAAGTGCAAGTCAAAGATAATACTTTAAGTGTGGCATATGAACCCCCATAATGAAATTCTTGAGTTATTAAAAGACTCACCATTTAATTAGCATGTAATATATATATATACACATTTCAATAACTGAACTGATAAGCATACAGTCACAGTCAACTTTGGGAAAGCTAGCTACTTCGGGGTAGGTCAGCTTCTTAAATTCTTTGTAAGTAGCATAAACAAAGACCCAAGGTAGATTGAAAAAATATCTATATCTCAAAATATATCTCAGAGGCAAAGGTGGCACACCATGCAAGAGATATATGCAGTAAACTACACTTTAGAAAGAGAAAGCATGGGGAAAAGGCAGAGAGAATCGACAATGGGATGCTCCCCGCAGATCCAACACATTCTCGTTATTCTAATTTGGCTTTCACCTCGAGTTTTTGGTAGCACTTCTCAGTTTTCAAACACAAACATTCTTCAAGAGATTTTGCCGGCAAAATTGAAGTCATCACCTCGCTGACAGTACTGATGGATTCAAAACGAAAACTCTCTCAGCTTTCATTCTTTCAATTATCACCCGTTCATATGATTCTTATGGTTTCTTTTCCACAACATATAATGCTGACAACCTGGGTAGAATAGAGATTGCTTGTGAATGTCTTGAAAAACATCTGGGGACATCTTTTGGATGCATCCCACTGGGCCACATGATGCGTGCAAAACAATAGTTTACACTCATACACAAAATGCATTTTCAGTGTTCACAAAGCATCATGGGAAATCATAGCAATGCTTGGCTCAGCTGCTTCGATTTGGTTCCTTACTAAAAATAATAAAACAAAAGGGAAGAATTAGCAACATGAAAATGCATATACAGCATTGCGGCGTAAAAAAGCTTCCTAAACCGATTGGTGTCTACAGAAACTCAAAATGTATTTTTTTTTTTTTTTTTTTTTTTTTTGGCAGTCAGAAATTGAACTCCAGAAATTGTCTCCCCAAGTGTATAAACTATGATGAAACTATATTAGTTAGATAATCATAAGTTAGTAAAATTCCTCAGGTATGGTTTTCGACCCTTAGAGATCACTATATGTAATTCCAATGGAGGAAAGAGATTGATTCACTTCATGTAGGGCACAATCTCATTCACGCACATCATAGCAAAACCCAAAATAATTCTTAAACTTTCATCCACAGCTTAACCTGGAGTGAACAGGTTACTAGGGTTACATTGTCAGGGCAAATCAGCTATATTTTTGAAAAAAGGTCACAAAAGACTTTCAAACAGGAACGAAAACAAATTAGATCTGCAAAACATCAAATTAATTCTTATTACTGCAAGTCTGAGGACAGTTATACGATCACCCAACAAGGTTGTTTATATAAAACGCATCTGGTTAAATGTTCCTCTGTTCACTTTCCTTCCTTTTTTTTCAGGCTGCCTGCTTAAACCACCCCCTAATCTGCTTTATTAAGCATCTTCTAAGCATCTATATTTCAGATTAATTAACATGAAGCGTAGAAACTAATTACATCTAACATTTAGAAAGCCCACATAAAAAAAACGAAGCGTCTTTCCTCGCTTTTTATTTACCTACGAATGTGTGTAGAATTGTACTGTAGGTCACATTCAAGTAAATTTAACCTACCATGCTTATTATGAACCTCCTGAATTATCTGTCACGAAATATGAAATACATGACACTCCAGTCAGCTCTTATTCATATCAAGCAAGTGACCCCTGTGGAAAACAGACTCAGCTGAAAATACACGTGTGATCTTTTGCATCATGTACAGCACCCTTAATTTTAAATGACAACCTGTAACACCTTAAAGGGGATTGTGACCAGCACATAATCAACACTCCACAAACAAGATCAAGATACTTTCTTTTACCGTTTCTAACACAGAAGAGAGGAATTATTTATTATAATTTAATAGCAAAATCGCGTATAAGATTTCTGTTTTTAGACAGAATAGTCCAAACACAATCACAAAACATACAAAGTGCTCCACCAATTTGCAGCAGGTTGCCCTTCTATCAAAGAAACAATACAACTGCAAAGTTGAACTGCAGGCACTGTGATTCTCTTTCTCTACATCCTCCTATTCTCACTCTCATGTGTGGTTTTTACAATCCATCCATAGTTTCCCTGGACCGCTTCCTAGCTTGGGTTTTGTTAGCTAATCTGGTGCGAGGAAGGCAAAGTTCAGTGGAACAATGCGGCATTGTACATCATCTGAGAGAAGAGATTAATGGGAAAGAGGCTGGTGAAACCGCGAGTGAGATAAAGAATTAGCAAAATGAAGCTGGCGTTTCTTTTTTGCCTTCCTCTACTGACTCCAGCTCATCCTTCATGGTAATTTGATTGAGAATGCTCCATGCATACTACAAGACCTACGCTATCTGCTCTACAGGGGAAAGTCTTGTTCCCAGAAATAACAAATCCCTGCCTCAGCATATATCATCAACTTGAGGCTCATCATCGTTATTTTACATCAAAGCAAGCTGATACATGGGAGACAGTAAGCGAGGCAGGAGAAAAAGACGAAGGAGAATGAGGCGAAGCACTTAACAATCCCGGGTCGTGTTCCCACACCCCAATTAATGTTGTGCCAGAAGGACGCCTGCATTCCTTTCTCTAAACAGACGAAAACAGGATTGATGACAAAGCCTCCCACGCATAACTCACAGTCTGACGTGGAAGAGGTGTGTCGGACAGAGAAAGAAAGACAGAAAGAATGGGAGCGAGGAGAATTACAGAGAATGACGGATTGAGACAGTGGGCCCGTTTTTCTCCAAGTCTCCCTGGCAGCAATTTTACGTTTGTGCCCATTGGCTCCCAGTGAAAAAGCAGTGAAATATCACCTGTCACCCAATCAGAGCGCAGCACTCATTTCTCAGTGATGCTTTAACAACAGCTGCAGTCCACCATTAATATGTCACTGATAAATCACGTGCACAGGAATTTCCACAAAAAAAAGAAGACTTTGGATTATGTATAGAATGGATATATAGTTTTCTCATTATTCTGAAAGAAAGAAATCAAAAGTGACAGTTCATATGACATTTATAATGTAACAAAATATTTCTATTTCTTTTGAAATTTGTGTCTTCTAACAACTTATAGAGATAAGGGAAATAAGCCATCAGAGTGTTATCCTGGATTCCTAAAACTATTTTCCTTCAGATCTCAATATGCATGTGAAATATTCCTAACATTAAGCCATGAAAACAAAAATCACAAGGCATCAATTATGATGCTTTGAAGGATGCAAACATTTGTAGAGTCAAAAATACAAGAGGAAAAAACTGCTAAATAATGCCATTATCCAAAGGTCCACATTTTGTCACTTTAATAATTATAAAATATATTTTTACATTATTTTATTTATTTGCATTTGAAATGTCATATAAAATATGACTGCATGGTCAGTAAGAAATGTTGACAAAATTTTGGATAAAAGGACAGAGAGAATCCGACAATATTATATTAAATATATATATATATATATATATATATATATATATATATATATATATATATATATATATATATATTTTAAATGTCTTTGCTGCAAGTTTTTGTAATATCAAACTTTATAATATTAGCATATTATTAATCTTGTCAGTGATTAACTGATTGATTGATTGATTGATTATTAACTAATTCTTTCGGTGAAAGGACCGACCTTTCACCGAAAGAATTAGTTAATAATCAATCAATCAATCAATCAATCAGTTAATCACTGACAAGATTAATAATATGCTAATATTATAAAGTTTGATATTACAAAAACTTGCAGCAAAGACATTTAAAATATATATATATATATATATATATATATATATATATATATATATATTTAATATAATATTGTCGGCTAAAAGATTCCCCAAGGTATGAACAACAAATCTTTATCAGCTGCAAAATAAACAGCATGTCTTTCTGGTGCAAGCTGCAAAAATAAATATATAAAAGCCAGTAAAGTGCTTTTTTCCAAGGCTGCCAGAAAGGAGATTAATTGAAGCCATTGTCATTTAATGAGTTGTAGAGAGTTACCTGTCACAATGCTTCCACACATTCCTCTGTGTAAACAAAATCACTTTATTTAATTACTTTGCATCTGTCAAGCCACCACTCTCCCCACATCCTTCCACCTAACAACTTGCACTTGAAAACCAGCGAGTCGGAATCTGTCTTACATAAACAACACACAAGTCATAAAGCTGTGCTGTCATTCATTGCTCAGTGAGAGGTGATTGGCGGTCTAAGGTGTTGACTCCTCCTCTTTGAAAGCCAAAGCGTACAATGTATGAGTCATTTTTTTAAGGCCGGACAGTTTATTGAACACTTGTTCATAGAAAGGGTGACAAGATCCACTTATACAAGTGCTCTGTGTCATCACAACAATGGAGATAGAGGCAGGAAGCACACTTAAAAATAACAGGAAGGTCAGGCGAATCTGTCTCCATAACAGTGGAAAGCAATGACTAAATCTCTTTTTTTTATGAGCACTATGGTGCAATACGCATAAAATCTCACACTCAACCACCCTCACTTACATACAGAGGAACAGAGAACCAGTACTACTGAAGAACCAAGCCATTGTTACCATCCACTGCTGTAAATTCCACAATAAACCTGGATGTTCTGGAGTGAGCTTGTGAGTTTCATAAGAATAGATTAGATATGGAAAAAGTAGGCTGCAAAGTTAATCAAAATGATCACAATCATGATTAAACTACATAAAAGCTGCCATATAATTAAAAATATCTCAATTGCCAAGTCTGTATTCTGTATATGCTGAATGCTTCAAAATTAACCATTGGTTGTACTCTAATGGGATGTATTGAAGGCATTGTCTTAAAAGGAGTTGTTGGAAAAACTGCTAATAAAAACACATTTTAATAATATATACAATTTAAAAATCAATTTTAAGAAAACAATCCTGAATAATTATCCCATATTATATAGCAGTAATTAATATTCCTATTGACTGTGTTCCAAAAAGACTTTATAAATATCAAAGCGCAATTGTTATTATATAACTCAATTACATCTAAACAAAGATCTTGTGTAAAAAAATAAATAATAAAAATCTATAAAAAAAAAATAACAAATTATAAATAATCCATTTAGTCATAGAAAAAAGTATTAATTAATTAGGAATGGAAAATGTACAGTCATTATCACCAAATAAACCCCAAAACAAGGGCTTATTATAACTTAAATAAATAGATAAATGAACAAAAAACATTGATCCAGTTAAAATAATTTGATTGTGAGAAGAAAAAGGATGTTGAGAGACATGAAACAAACACAGTGCAAGACACTGGGTATCAGGGACAACAGTCACATATGCCTGAATGCCATGACTGGCCAATCAGGATTGAGTAATTCCATAGCACTGTGTGATAAGTTTGGTAAGTTGTATACCTGCATAAGGGACAGGGGCGTCTTTGTCCAGTGCGACCAGAGGAGGGTCGAGCATTACAGTGTCCATGTTCTCAATGATGACACCATGGTAGGATGTCTCGATCCATGGTTTGTGCTTATTCACTACAATGGAGAGAGAGAAAAGAAACAGAAAAAAGATCATTTCAATTCTGAACTAAATGTTTTTCCAAGTTTCAACAAACATCTACTAAATAGGAATAAAAAACACAGAGTCAGAATCTTTTCTTTCAGTTACTTTTCATGCAAAGAATAGCTAATAATTGCAATCGATACAAGTCCAATAAGCATGGGCTGTTTGTCCAGCTCCTCAAATGGCAGCATCCCTGTCTTCCACGGCACGTATCCAGGGAAACACCCTCATTTATCTGGTGCTGGCGTGCTCTGTTGTTTCTGCGGGGTTTTGTTTCAGTTGCTGCTGTATAACAACAGATACCAAAACAAGATGCTAATCAATGGATGACAAACGCAATCTCCTAGCCAGTGAAAGGAAAACATCCGCACAAGAGGCTTTGTGCATTAAACAGCTTGTACCTAAGCAGTGTTTACATTTCTCAGAAAAATCTACATGCTGTTGGTTCACTAAACTCTCTGTATACAACTATGCCATGTTCGTAAGTATCACAACTGTAAGGTTAATTCAAAATCAGATTTTCAGTCAGTTCATTTAGTCTAATCACTTAAGAAGATGTAATGATGTAATGTAGTTTTAAAACTTTCATACATGCAGAATGAAGGGGGACAAAAACACACAAACAAAAAATACCAACTGAAAAAAGTAATGATACGATGACACCTTAAACTGTGTGGCTTGCTGAGAACATTAAGTTTACAGTAGGTAAGGTAGGTAAGGTACGTTTATTCACATAAGTTCCTGCATTCGAAAATGTTTGACCTGTGAAATCCTATCACAAGAATAAAGAATAAGGATATGTGAAGGCATGACCTAATAGCACAGATAGAAAAAAACTAAAAACAGCTGCACGTTTGCGGTGTTGCATGAAAGTGGAGTAGATTTTGGGGATTTATTATTATATGGTATATGAAAAAAATCCACTAAATTGTTGCATAACTTCCTTGGCATATGGTGGAAATGTTGGAAAAACAAAAGATTCATGTGGGTGATGAAAAGCAATTCATTATCAGAAGAAGAAGAAGAAGAAAAGCTTCATACGATTTGCCCCTCATGTAATCAGAAATCCTCCTTCAGCAAGAGTTAATGGAGTTTTAGATTAGCACTGGCTATTCAGTAACCCCTCACGTGGCTCAGTTCGAGATCCACCAAAGCAATTAATGAAAGAGTAAATTAAACCATTTCACACTTGTGGAGGACAATCTACACAGTCAAGTCTCAAAGAAAAGTCCTCCTGAAAAGCTCAGAGTGTCCTCGTAATGCATAAGACAGGGAACAAATCATCCGATTTAGATGGCCAGATGATTAAACCAGCTGCCAGTGTCATTTTCAAAGACTACAGTCTTGTTTTCAATGGGTTTGTGCCATTTATCTCTCTTTCTCTTATTCTAAAGCAATAATAAGAAGACGTGTTAGGCTCCAGCTGTTGAGAACGCGCTCAGTTCGGTCACTGTAGTGAAAATCAAAGGTAAAAAGGGATAAACTGCAACAGTTAGAGTTAAAAATATCTCAGTTTGTGTTCTACTGAAGAAACAAAGTCACCTACATCTTAAATGCCTTGGGGTAAGCAGATAAACATAAAATGTTCATTTTTGGGTGAACTATCCCTCTAACTCAGACACACTTACGTGGACAAAACTACGTTTTTTTGACTACTTGCAAATATCTCAGCTTGTTTTCTCACTTGAAAGTGGCTATTTGAACACACACAGATGAATAGCCAGGTTGTATCTATCTAGCTGGGTTACTCATACAAAGACACCTACCTCAAGCTCCAGAAAGGCAAACAAATTTGTGATGCAGATGTATGGACAAACAGGTCTGATTCAATGCAGTCTGATATTCTCATTTTGCAGAAAATGAATAAAAATGATCGCAAAAAGGCTTTCATTTAGGCTACACAGCTTGCATGACCCCTCAAAACACTAATAAAGGCCTGATTCATTAGGTAAACATTTATTCGAGTGTTTCATGTGTGAAATGTCACAGGCTGGGAAAAACATGTGGCTGTCATCGTGTACACAAGATACAGTAAATAACTGTAATTTGGATCAGGTACTTTCTATTATAATAATAGATCTCTCCAGGCTTCAGTCACTGCAAATTCACATCGAACTATCTCGTTCTCACTCCCTCTCTCTCTAATAAGGTTAGTGGTGTCACTAAGAGCAATATCCCTACTCTGTAATCCCTGAGCTATTACTCATGAGATGTCTGCAGCCATTATACAGCATTAGAGCTCCATGATGGAAGCTAATTCAATGTGGACTTTTTTCTTACATCCGCTCCCCTGCACTAAAGAGCTCAGCCAACAACACACAAAACATAATGGCAGATGCATAAATGCACAAACACACACCAAAATTGTGTATGCATTTACCATTAAGGAATGCAATTTTATATGTACACTATAAAATGCTTTAAAATACCATTAACAATTTAATATATTACTACTAATAATAATATTTTCTATTATTAGAAGTAGTACTAAAATGTATCTTTACTCACACAGTGCTTCACATAAACTAAAAACAAATAATGAATAAAATATCATGAATAAAGAACAAAATTAGAAAGTCAGTGTTATAAAAATATATAAAAATAAATACCAAATATATAAAATGATATGTAATTATAAAATAAAAGATTTGTTTTTTTTTTTTTTACTTTTAGTACTTTTTAGAAGAAAAAAAACATCACCCTGCATTTGGTTCATTCATTTTCCTGTGAGCACTATCCAAATAACCTGAATTGAATTAAAGCAGGTGAGCCCAGAGTGAGGGAGGTAGAAAATTCAGGTCGGGTCTCACAAGAGGACAAGAAAGGGGCTATTATAGAATCAATTATTTATTCAACTTGATATATAATTATTCCAGCATTTCAAGCACTTGATAAAATGTTGCCGGGGGAGGAAGTGAACGTTTGCAAATCTACTTTGACCCTTTTCCAACCTGCTATAATGAAAATCCCAGTCAGCATTCCAACGGTAATTAAACTTGGGGACAGCTTGCAGAATTGATGGTGAATTTTACTGCTCTCCCAGTGTCACACAACAAGCTATTAATTTCTGACCTGTCGACACCGTAACATTACATTCGGCTCATAACATTGGAATTAAACAATAATCGAAACACGCGTGTGGGACCCAGAGAAAAAAGAAAGTGCTAAAGCCAAGAGACCAGAAGAGAATGACTAAAGAGAGAGAGGAGACCGGCAATATTCATTCTGCAGCGTGCATTACAGTGCCGATTTAGCACGTAGTGTTATTGTTTGCAAGTGTAAACAACAAAAACTGCTGCTGGACCAGCTAATGGATCTAAGCAGAAAAACAAATCTTCTTAAGGCTCATTCAAGGCCACTACACTAGAGGATTTAAGAACCCATTAGCCAAATGGCTGGTAAACACGATCTGTGATGGCCATTGTCTTGAGACAAAGTCTAAGGACTTCAACTCAATCATAGTCAAGAGAGTCAAAGATCAACCCAAGGCCAGCTAAAATAATCTGCTAGAGCCAAATGAGGGTATTAGTAGAAAATTGTTAATTAACATCCCTTGCACTGTGCAAATGACCAGTACATAGGCTCTGTATTGGGAAAAGGAACAGAAATGACTATCAGGAAGGCAGTAATTAGCCACAATGACCTAGCATAATCCAATAGTAGCAGGAAGGAGTTTTCTGGTAGGGGCCGAAGGGTAATTTTAAATGCATTAAGCTCAACCAAGCCGCATCCCACACGTCCACAGAGACACACTTCTTACGCTTGCATCACTCGTCTTTAATGCTAATTAATGAGGTCATAATCTCAAACTTTTTCTATGGCAAGCAGTGAGATTTGCAGGTCTTCAGAGACTTCTCATATAGGGGGCCCAGTTGACTAAATTAGCGTTTTATCATGCTATTTAATAGCACAGCCATTAAAAAAATGTTTGCATATTGAGGACTGCTTGAGTTAATTAATGAATGAACAGATCGTTAGGACTGTGTGCCGTCATTCTTGGACATCTGGAAAGCATCGTAAAAGGGTGCTGGGTATTGAGTCTGTGCGGAGGGAGCAAAATGGTGACCTCTATAAAGGGGGTGAAAGAGTGAAATTGTTTTTAATGTTTTGAACGTTCAGTGGTGGTTTCAGTTGCTTTGGCTAACCTGCACGGTTTCCATTAAAAGCGATATATTGTAAAAATGGCTGTGGCAGCAAGTCCTCATACAATTTTCTGTGGTTAAAAATACATTGCTGTTGCCTGGTGGTGTGCAGCAAATTCTCCAAGAAACAAGAGGTGACGAGTTTGAGACCAACCAGCTTGTGTCATTTGTCAATCATGCCTCCCCTCATTACAGCATTTCCTATACACATTACAGCATTTCCTGTAAAAAGTGATAAACATGTCGGAATAATGTGTGATTTGGAATGTATCTTAAACCCTGTTCATGCTGAAAGATGCATGTGCTTGTCTCTGACAGTTGGGATGCTATAGGTGTTCTCATTCCTTAAGCAGATGTCATTCCATGTTGTTGCTAAAAATAAATATGCTAAAGGACAAATATTGCATTTAACTGGAATTGGTGCATAAAATGCATAATATCAAAGATACTGTGTGAGCTGGGTTTTAGTTTCTATTTATCTCTGATTATGACATCCATTTCAAGGTATCTGTTTGCAAAGAGGCGGCGCTAAATAATACAGGTCCAAAATGTGAGAGTGTAAAAATGTTTTTAAAAGTTTGCGGTCAATAACATAAATAAATACCTTCATTAAGTAAGTATGCAAATAAATTGATCAGAAGTGACAGTTAAGATATTAACAATGTTTTGAAATATTTATTTTTTTTAAATAAACGCTCTTTTAAACTTTCTAAATTAAAGAAAAGGGCATCACGGTTTCCACAAAAAAATATATAAAATAAATGTTTCTTGAGCAATAAGTTTATTAGAACAATCTGATATTGAAGACTGACGTAATAGCGGTTGCAAATTCAGATTTTTGAATCATTCAAACACGATTGAAAAAAAATCCATTTCCATCTCTCTCTTCTTCTCATCCTGCATTACTCTGCATTACTTAAAAATCCTCTCGGGCCTTCATGGACATCTTTATAACCCAAACTGGCAAAGAGCAAACATTCACAATAAAGACAATCCGCAGGTGACTTGTCTTGAATCTGCCATCGCTGTGGGAGGCGTACAGGCTAATTTACAGCTAAATTTCTCCATAATAAGCATTAGTAATCCCTGACACAAACAATTGAAAGACAGCAGAGGTTTATAAATGTCATTAATACTACACACATGCCAATATAAATGACTCATTCCCTTGTGTCAATAAAATCTGTGAATCAACTTAGGTCACCAGCCAAGAATATAAATTTGTTTGATTAGACTCTCGACAAACATTGAAGCGAATATCTTTTGTAATCGAGAAGTTCTCCGCGCTGGCATTTGCTACTGTCAGCCTGGCTTCGACACTCCAGGGGACTCGGAAATGTCAATTGTCTGTAATTAGAAAGCTGGCATATTCATTCACGGGGCTTTGTTTCCTTGACAAGGAATCCGCGTCCTTATGGTCTTTTCATTAGCCATATTGTTTATGAGCCATATGTGTGAGACACAATCAACCCTTATGAAAAGAGCCATTTTGATTACAAACCTTGTGAAGGCACTTAAATTACAAATCATTGTTAGAAACACAGAGAACTGATTGAGTTGGAGAGATGAAGGATTTTAGGGGGACTTGATAGGGATTCGAATGAAAGCAAGGAGTGAAGAGAACAATGATCTCCTTAGTGACACGGGTGCCAGAGGCTGAGCAAGAGAGAGGGCAGGGCTCAACTTTCCATCTTCTCCGGATTAAAATTAAAAGGGCCTGCTAGTTCATCTTCTGTCTTTGGGAGATCTGGACGCTCCAGTGGCTCTCAGAATCTCTGGGCGGTTTGAGATGACGAAAACGAAAATTGATGCTGGGGCTCCAGCTCCTTGCCTCCCTCCCTGCACTTAACAAGACGTCTGCTGTGCCCAAATGCCCATCACCTTTTATCTGCCTTAGCGAGTAGGGATGTGCTTAATCTACATATTTTCAATGAGTAGTCGGTGGGTTGTCTGAACAACTAGTCTTAAAGGGAAAATAAATTTTGTCATTATTTACTTGTTTCAAACCTGTATAACCTTCTTTCTTCTTTTGAACACGAAGACATTTTGAAGAGTGTTTTTGCTCTTACGATGAAAGTCAGTGTTGTCTTGGACACCGCTGATTTTCGTTTTTTAGACCAGCAGCTCTCAATTCCAGTCCTATAGACCTCCCGCTCTGCACATTTTGTGTGTTTCTCTTATCACTTCAGACGTTTGTTCTATTCAACTGTAAGTGCCCTGCAAAGTGGGCATCACAGGATATTCCACCATGATTCCAGTTCGAAGCGAGCGTATATGTTTCATTTTAAGGTCCTTACAGTGTATGACATGTGAATTTAACTTGTATTTATTTACAGAGGTATATGATACTGTGCAGAGACCATGTCAGTTGGAACACAGTTCATGCATGGAGTTCATGGGGGGTAGTAAATGACGACAGTGGTGAACTATCTGTATTATGTCCCTTTTTACAACCTATATAGTAATGTATCAGGTGTCCAAAGAAGAAGTCTTTGAAGTTTCAGCTCAAAAAACACCACAGAATATTTATTATTCCATGCTGTAAATACCTCTTTTTGGATGGAAGCAAAATAATGCTGTTTTCCTGTCTCTTTAAATGCAAATGAGCTACCGCTCAATGGGAAATTGCATTGCATCCAACAAACATTGGTGTTAACAACTATGGTTTTGGGAAACGCACCCCAGAAGGGGGGATGTGATGTGCCTAAGTTACTATGGCAACAACAAGCAAAACATCAGTTTGTTTATGATTATCATTTTTATCATAGTTTTGCTCACATGATGTTGCAGTTCTTTGTCGTCACAAATTTTTTTTACTTTTTATGAGTTTAACATTTCTGAGTGAAACCTGATTTAAAACCAATGACAATGACAACAGGGTCGATGTACAGTCGTTTGTTCAGATTTTATTTATACTACCCATTTTCATACAAAAAAGAACACTTTTAACAGTCATAAGTAACTTTTAAACCAAAAGTAGTACCTACTAGACAGTATGCTATTTCAAACGCAGCTTAAGACCTGAAATAAGTCAGATAAGCGAGACATCCAAAATATGTGTAGAGGAACAGGGTTGACAAACACTGTCATAAGTCCTCATAAAAAAATAATAATAATAATAAAATATATATATAATTAACACTAAACCTGTGGATCATACATAATAATGGTAACATTATTCATACCATGCAATCTGAAGTCGTAATTCTCAAATTTATAATTGAGGGTGTTGAATTTGTTACACAAATTGTGTTTTGGCTGTAAAAGAAAAGTAACTCCTCAGATAAAGTTGACCATGTTGACAACACACTAAAACCCTCTAAGAGGTTGCATTTCTAAATCAATCCTCAAAGAACTGCTGCAAAAAATACAGTTAAATTGAAAAACCATCTACTCTAGTCGACCTAAAAGACAGATGACTAGTTTACCATCTTGAACATCTCTATTACCAGTGAGCTACAGCTAGACAGACAAAGAGAAACTCTCAGAGCGACAGAGAGGAGCAGTGAGAGTCCACCTGAAAGGCAGATTGTCTCTACTTGACACATGCACGATATAAAATCTAATTAGCTGAAAAAAGTTGGAATTTTAAGAAATACATTTACAACTGTGAGGTATACATTTCAGATAAGGACAAATAAAGTTGGAATTAGGGTTAAAACATTAAGGTGGAAACATGCTTTCATAGTGTTATATACTGTAATTGTGATTTAACAAGAAACATTTTTAAAACGAACACTAAACAAAATCTGTGTAAAGTTATAAGGATATTTAATTGTCAGTGTATATCTGATGACAACATTGCATGTGAGATGTGCAAGTATGTGTGTGTGCTTGATTGCATATGCTCAAATCAAATGGAGTGTTATCTATATTTGCAGTACATCTACTCATTTATCAGACATTTTATGCAAAGCATCTTAAAAGTGAGAAGGGCTATGCCACGAACTATTATTATCTATTGAGGGCAATTTGCACCACCTACCAGCGAAGGTACAACCTTTGATTCAAATTTACAGTGGATATCTGCCTTATAATCAACTATCAACACATTCTGAATGTGTCATGTGTACTTAAGACTCATAAAACACAATAAATTATATGTTCCTCTAGCAAACTGCCACTTGAGTAGCTATATTTCTTGATTGCATTGAGTTCTCCCACACATCCCATCTGAATTCAAGCCCAAGCCATCTCTGTTAGATGAACGCTGTTGCCTGGTAGGATTGGAACAGAGCTAAGCTCTTACAGAAGGAGGTTTCTGGTATGGGCACAATGGTAGGGATTTCCTTTTGTGTCCTCCAAGAGGGGCTGGCATACAGGGGGGATTTTCTCAGCTGAGAGAAGGAAAGAGGCACTGGTCCACTCAGAGGCACACAAAAAATCCTCTTTACAGTGCAAGTTGACAGTGGCAGTACCACTTGAAAACTTAACAGCTCACAAGAGGTGGTGGAAAAAAAAGAAAGCTTGACGGGGAACCTTTAGATAGGTGTTGTCTCATGTCCTGAAGACATGATTCCTTCACACAAGGACAGATTTACTACCACTTAGCTTTCAACATTTCCCTGACAAATGACGTTTGACAAATTATGCATGCTGGACATTTAAACAAGGCACAAAAATGACATAACATCCTCAGCCAAATACAGAGGCTGTAAAATAGAGCTTTGTTTTATGTTACTGAGTCATGCCTGTGGGCAGGTGTAAACATCCCACATTTCACAATATGTAGCTTTTTATTTGCTTAATAGCACATCGTTTATGGCAGAAGGGAAGATAATATAGAGTAGATTGTTTTCAGTCATGGTGGTGTGTTTATGATCACACCGCCTGTGTTTTCTTGTGAGCATGTTTTCTAGTAGCACACAGTTGAAAAGAAGAGCATATGTTCTCTTCTGGATGCTGATTTTCTGCATGGGATGCTAGTGTGCCCAAGAGACCAGGTCCGGGAATCATCATGAATGTATCCATTTCGGTTCCTCAATGGTTCCAATGGTTGATTTTTAGTACCTTTGAGGCAGAAATATTTGGAAGAAAGTAATGCAATTCCATTGACAATGATGACAATCTTATAATAATAATAACAGAATCAGAACTACACAGGACACAAGTATATGGTCTTGATCCACTATACAATGAACTGACTCAAACGTGTCATTCTTTCATGCAATGGACACGTTCTGTAGATTTTGTAATTGTGTTAAGATGGAGCTTTTTTTGGGGGGGGGGGTTATATTAGTGTTGATTAAATTAATACAACCAATACAAAGATTACACAAGATTGTTATAGATTGCTAATATTGCCTCAAGTACTCAAATTATATTCTTACAATTGTCTATATAATTACTGACAATTGAGAATCTCTCTCTCTATTTCCTCACTGCTGTTGCCCTCGCTGCAAGCAGGTTTGATGATGCAATAATGTGATACTCAAATGCTATTGGTTTGAATGGTTACCTCTTGATTGTGACTGTTAAATATTTAGAAGGTGGGAAATCATATTAAGCATCACTTTTTGGGTAAAGCAATTTATCATTTGACTGTCCATTCTGATAAGGGATGTCAAATCTACTTTTACACTGTTACCGCAGGTTGTTTTCTCGCCCCCCATCCCCCTGGAATGCTAGTTTGAAGGAGCAGACCCATGATGGAGGGGAAAACCATGCAATTTAACACCATTGGGCTAGTGTTGGCCTAGTTTTGAATAGTAATTGTTTTGGTTTTGTTTTGCACTATTAACTTTGATAACATTTTGATCATGTCAAGTTTCAAGTTTGTATTTATTTATATAGCACATTTAAAAACAGCAAGCAGGGCTGACCAACGTTTATGACATGATATCACAATGACTTAAAAGCTAAAGAAAAAAATTAGGATTTAAGAGAAGATTTAAAAACAGTAAAGAGATTGAGCCGTTCGGATGTAAGCCGGAAGGCTGTTTCACAGCCTAGGCCCGGCAATCGCAAAGGCTCCGTCTCCTCTTTTCTTTAGCCGTGATCTGGGGACAGCCAAAAGTCTCTGATCAGCAGACCTCAAGTTTCGTGTGGGATTGTGTGGGAAGAGAAGTTCGGACAAACAGCTCGGTGCCAGATTGCTTACGGATTTAAAAACAAAGAGAAGAATTTGTAACTCAATTCTAAAATGCACAGGTAGCCAATGCAGTGATTTTAAGATAGGAGAAACATGATCGAATTTACGTTGTCTTTTGAGGAACTTTTCAGCAGCATTCTGTACTAATTGGAGATGAGCAATAGAGTGTTTGGCAATGCTATAGTAGAGAGAGTTGCAATAATCCAACTGTGATGTAATGAGCGCATGGACAGCGATCTCCAAGGTTTTCTCAGAAAGAGAGGACTTGTCGACTTGTCACTTGTTGGAGTATTTTACACGAGAACTATTATTGGAACTAAATGTCATTCATTTAGTTGGGGTTACTTATTTAATTTATATAAAACCAGTTTGTTACCTATACTTGAATGAGTTCAATGAGGTTTGTTTGATACCTTTAAAATAAATGAAAATGCGGAGGAGGGGGGGATTCTACTCCATATGACAGAGTTTTTTTTCTCACCTAAGCTTTTAATAACCCCATTAATTAAACCTCTTTTTATGATGAACAGTTTTTCCGGCACAAACTGACCTGGACTCATGCTGGTTTAAGCTTGTCTTTTCAGCAGAGCAGCCTATGAGCTGAAGCCCACAGATATGTGGCATCTCATCCCAGTGTCAGTTCAAAGTGTGGCGTTAATCCTAAAAGCAGCTGTCCGGAGTTATCCTCTCGCCTCATGTCCAGTCATGCCCGCTTTCCCTCTAACACTCCTCTTCTTTCCACACACTTCATCTGCATTGTAGATGGGATTATGCCATGGAAATGAGAACTTGTCTAAACAAAATACATCTCCAGCTCCTGGAATCCAGTAAGACTGTTCTGCGTGTAAACTAACCAGGATAATTCACTGTCAGTTTACAGCGTTGGCAGAAAAGGGAAGCCAGCTCTAATCTGGTTTGTCTGCTTAAGGGAGAGTGACTCTGGACACGATTGCGAGAGGAATGAAACCCACACAGGCTCCTGACCCAAAACTGCCGACCCTGAGGGGCTTCAAAACACACCGTCACGCAACCAAATCAAATCAGTAGTGAGACACATACAAACACAAACACACACACACAGAGTGACAGCGTTGAAGAGACTGGCAGAGAAGAATAGGGGGGAAAAAGGGATTTCTGAAATATATTGTGAAGATGGATGGAAGCCATTAAAGGAGTTAAAAGAAGTGAGGGAGATAGAGTGAAGGAACCGAGCTAAACAAAGCCAAAGTGCAGCACAGAGGAAGATGGGTTGACTTAAAAGAACGGGGATGGAATAAGGAAGGAGCACTTTAGACCAATAAATCACTCGCAAAGAGCCCCTCGCTGAGACCATAACACAGAGAACTACGAGGGCACTTTAAAGCAACTCATTCTCTAAATGTCTGTCTATAACATAAAATACTTCCAAAAAAAAAAAAAAAAAATTGTGGGTAGTATGCATACTTATGATGCACAAAACTGTTGATTCATGGGTAAGCAGGTTTGAATTAGAATTTTAAATGGCTGCTAGCTAATGCTGGTAAGCATATAGAAAGAAGTTTGGCTGTTAGTCGATATACAGATATGTACATTGGGGTCCAAAAGCCAAAAGACCATATTGAACATCTGGGTTTTGAATGAAGGAATGAACAAATTAATATTACTCCTGTTCCTCTTCATTCTCGTCACATGATCCTTCATAAATTATTCTAATATACTGAATATCAATGATCAAAACGGTTGTGCTGCTAAAACTTCTTTGATGAACAGACAGAACTAACATTTATTTATTTATTATATTTAATCTTTTGAAATATTACAAATGTATTTTTGGTCACTTTTGATGAATTTAATAAATCCTTGTTTACTGAAATTTTACATTTATAAAAAAAAAAAAATCTAATTTTTGGATTTTTTTTTTCTCTTCTCAAAAGCACATGGAGATTACTCTAAATGACAGACAAAGCAGATCCTCTGTTACAGCAGACCACAGTCATATCCTGAAGCTCTATCAGCTGACAGCAGGGGCTCTGAGGACAGGCAGGGGTGAAGGAGAGCTCCACCTGGGCAGCTGAGAACCGCATGAAAGCAGGAGGAGAACAGAGTGATGGGAGGACAGCGGAGTAGTAACATTCACCCAGTCCTCTATTTCAAGGCGGTCTTCTCACCTGGCCTCATAGCAACATCACAAAATCACAAGCCCTTCCTGTGAGAAAATGAAGAGAGGATATTTCCAACATGAGTCTGACAGCTCGCTTATATGCCCAGCGGTACAACCCAAAATCTACTGCCGGACAGCGGCAGTGCTGGATGAGAAAGATGATTTTATGTGGTCTCTAATCAGATCACATCCCACTCAGGTGGGAATGTTTATTTACCACATAGTTAGTTTTAGTTACCAATGGTTACCAACTTGAATTGGATTTTGATTCAGGGACCCACGATGCAATTACAAATTTAAAAAAAAAAAAAAAAAAATGAAATATGAAATAATTATTCTAAAATATTTTTTTTGTTTATTTGTATAAAAATGTAATATTTATGTATTAAATGTATGTATGTGTGTATTAAATCTATATTTGACAGCAATAAGAAAAATTCTCTAGCGTGAAATGAAAGTGATTGCATATGTTAAATATGCTTTATTATTATGAATATTTTATTTTAGCATTGCAGATCTTAGTACTCATTTTGGAATGTTTCATCCAACATATGCTTTTTCAAAAAAAAAAAAAAAAAAAGTAATTAATAATTAATTTGAAATGAAAATAGTTAACAAATTCTATAAAAATCATTAATATTGGATTTAAGCAAAATGCAAACATTAAAAATTATTAAACATTTTTGTGCATCAGTGCTTTTGACATATTATCCTGAGTAAAGAGAACACAGAACACATAGATCTCCAAACCTATAAAAGTTCAACCATCAGTGGATGTGATATCTGCCATGCCGGCTTCTTTTCTTCCCTCGAGCATTTCTTTGATACAGTTTAATATCTTTTTTATTGCTCTTATAGCGGAGTTCATTAACATGCAGACACATGCGTCCACGCTCACAACGGGGATTAGATAACCTCACACTTCATGACATCTTTCTTGATACAGCGCGTGAATAAAGCAGCAGAATCTCTCCGCAGCCTGCACACGCAGGAAACCACAGTCAAGCTCGCCTTAATTTTTCGCCTAACTAATAAAACCAGACAGGCAAAGGCCACTCACCCTCTTTTGAGGAGAGTTTATTTTGATTTTGATTTAAAAAGACTGTGTTAGTCACACAGCTGCGGCGCTGCACGGAAACGGGCATGAAGGAAGAAAACAAGGAGGAGGTGGGGGTAGGGAGAATTATGAAGGGCCGCTCGCTGTTTTGACTCCATTTCCAAAACAGCCTGCCCGCTTCACAGAGGTGATTTCAAAGAAAAAGGCTTGGACACTGCGTAAACAGAGCATTATTTACATAGAGATTCCCTCAGTCTAAAAGATCAGCTTTGAAACAGGTGACAGGTGTGAACTCCCAACTCCTGCATTACACTGATACTAAAGCCACAAGGTTCAAAGCTGATAACCGTGGAAGTGCGTGACAAAACTTTACCAGTGGGGGGGGTACCGGGTGCACACGTGTGTGAATGAGTGCACCGGTCCGTGAGAGCCCATGAGTGAATGACTGAAAGCATGCGGTTCAGCGCACGAGCCAAAATGAGACTCGATGAGCCGCCCCCGCTGCTTCTGGAGGGCCTTTTCCATTCAAACGCTCATATCGGCAAAGTTGCAGCAAGCCATGGCACTATCCGCCTTTCTCTCATGCTCATCTTTCGCCTTCCCCCTCCACTTCATCCCTCTCAAGGGCTGTGATAAAAGCAAGGCTCCATTAGCACCTCTCTCTCTCTCATGGAAGCAAGCTGGAGATAGAGCAGCCCTGACGGACTATAAATTGTAGGGAATGGTCCCTGCTGAGGACGAGAGGCAGAGAGGGAAAGGTTACACAGAAGAGAGACAGAGAGAGAGAGAGAGAGAAAGAGGGAGGGATGGTCACAGCCAAGATGCATGGGCTGTCAGAGCCACTAATCATAGCCCAGTAGCGCCATATTAATCACAGAATCATTGCCACTAGTTTGGACCTGATGCCTGGAGTCAACAATACAATAACTGCCGAGAACTTGAGAAAAACTGAAGGATGAGCTGTAGGTTGCTGTAAACACAGGTCTCGGACAGATGAAATATTTCTTCACACAGACAAACATTTCATTTTTAAACATGTTATGGTGAAAACAACAGGAGTGGGCTTCTTACTGTTTTTACCACATGCCAGTTCTGCTCAGTAAATTAGATGTAGTCTCACAAAGCACATTTCATCTATTTTGTATAAAATCTAGTTCATGTTGTTTACTCTACTAAAAAAGTCATTTAAAAATTATTGCACAGCGTTCTGTTCTGCAATAACACAGAAGATGATAAAAGAAACTCTTTCTTCCAGGACTTGCATCTAGATGCCCCAAACTAAAGCAGTAAAGCACAAACACAAGTTTTTTGCAAGTATTGCAAAACTCTTTCATTAAGGCTTGATGCCATAAACTTGATGCCAAATCCATCAGCTTTTTTTTTTTTTTCTTATAAGTCTCCTAACTTCTAAACAACACTTCGCATATTATCTGAGAAGGTACAGCATGACTTGCATCTCTTCACTTCCATTTACGAATCCTTTCCCGTGGCCTCAAGGGATATTAAAGTGTCCATTGGATGCACACTGCAGAATCTTTTCAGAAATTGCAGGTAATAGCAGGAAATAGGATCTGGTTACTTTTCGCCTGCTGTTTTATGAATAATGTGAATTTGAACATTCCACTCTGTACACATAGAAAACTTTATAGTAGGGAAGTAGGCAATTTTGATGCAACATGTGTCAGACTATGGACATTCAAAAGGAACAAAATCTGCCTTTCTTTACTACTGAAATTGTCATGAAACAGAAGTCGTAAACCATGAAACAGAAGTTGTGATCATCTATTCTTCGCTATTGTAATGTATATCCAAGTGAAGCGTCTAATTGCCGTTTACTATTTCTACAATCTCATAAGAGTGGCAGGTCACACAGGGATTATTGTCCCACTTTAAAAGATGTCGTTGGAAGGGGAAGCTAAAGGTTTTGAACAAAGGTTACGAGAGAACATGAAAAACACAATTATGGTGTGCAGAGATAAATCATTTATAAACAACACTTCAATATTCCATAAACAAATAAGAACTGTCCATTTTGATTTCATGGTGACTTTAAAGTGCCCCTATTATGCCTATTATAAAACTCATGGACATTATAGAAGAAGTCGTCAGTGAAATGACGGGAACAGCAAAAGTTTAGAATTATACTGCTATGGTATCGTAGACTATTCTTAATCATTGATTCCTCACAGCCTCATCCTATAGATGTAAAAATAAACCATATTTACTTTTTACAGTACAGACCACATCGTCTTCTCGACATGTTATCCACACGAACAGAGGTTCTAGTTTCTGCGGGATGTCCATGCAGAATGTAGGCAGGAATTATGCAAATTTAACTTGTGACGTGAACTTCAGGGAAATGGGATGTGAATTTTAAATGTCTCGTTTAAGAGATTCAGAGTTAACTCCTCCGTTTGAGAAACAATAACTTTATGATGCACTTTCAGCTTTACACCTTTGCAGACTGTTTACATTCACATAAAGCTGTTACTCACTGCATGAAAGTCATTTTCAAAAATCCATGATATGGGCGCTTTAAGACATGCCCTAAGAAAAACCCTTGTTTGTGAATAAAACAATGAATATTTTTTGTTCAGACTTACAATACTACTTCACACACAGCATACATTGAACTACAGTATACAGCAGAGCTATTCAATTGGTGGCCCGCGGGCCTAATCTAGCCAACCAATCATTTTTTTCAGCCCAAAGAATGAGTATGAGCAGGTCACACATATGCCTTGAATTGTTTTGTCCGGGGACACTATTTCATAGCCAAATAAGAAATGGAAGAGACGCAATAACAGCAACCCATTTTATAAGAAAAAGATTGGGCCGGCCCCCCACCCCCTTGGCCCCCTTTAAATTCCGATGCTCCTACCCTCAAATGAAACTATTTGAATAGCCCTGGTACTTTATATAGTAAAATATGTTTATAATTACAGTTGTAGGTGTCATGATAGAGCACAGGAAAGGTGTTTGCTAATAACATATGCTAAATGCATACAGCCATATGCTTCCCAAGAATATGAGAATAATTTCCATGTAAATCTGTTTATGATTTTACTATTTCAAGCAGATTTGTGCACACATAAAATCATAACATAACATAATATTGTTTCCAAGGTCTTTAATATGAGAGACAGAGACTTGGCTGAGATTCCTGTTTTGCCTTTAATATCTGATGATCTGTTGAGCATCAAGCTCTTGTTGTTTGCATTTCTTTCTCTTTTATTCTTGCCTTTTTCACCAGCAGGGCCTTGAAAAAACTACTTGTCTTCCCTTTTGCTCTGTGTTTCAGGACAAGGACAGTGGATGAGTGCAGGATTGTTATTAACAATGAGAAGGTGTGAAGCATTAATAAATAAATAAAAAAGTAAAAATGCAGAAAAGGTTTGCATGAGACAAAAATTGTACCACCTCAATAAACTAATCTAATTTTGAAAAATATATTTTAAACGTGCAAATATCAGTATTGTTAGAGTGCAATATATTTAGAAGTCAATAGTTTGTTACGGCTTGTGCCTTGTTAGTTTCTTATCTACAATGTCCTGATTTTTCTTTCTTTTTCTGCGTCTGAGTTTGATTGCTAGGTCTGCCCCGTGCACCTGCGCATCGTTGTGCACCTGCGCATTGTTGTACACCTGCGACTCATTGTACTCGTTGGTGAACGACGCTATTAAGGACGCTGAAGCACAGCATGACGGTGTGAGGGAGGAGAGAGGAGACTCACCTGCCAACAGCTTGCTTTTCTTTTCTAGTCTTTCTTAATTGGAATTTATGGTTTTTTGTTGTTTTCATATTTTGAAGTGTCTTGTTGTTAGTTTCTGTTTATCATAGTTTGGTAATCTTTTGTAGAAGTATTTTGGTGTTTATTCCATTATGATACGTGTTTTCTTAGTTTTGTTTATTTAAATAAATGTTCTAGCCTTTCATTTAGGTCTCACGTATCCTTCTTTATGTTATGCAACCCTTTTCTCTACAAGTTCTAAAGAGGGGTTCGTAACAAGTTTATATTATGTTACTGTATTTACAGTACGTTTTTTTTCTAGAAATCAATAAATGATTGACTGATTGAGAGAAGAAGAAAAACAAACAGGAAACAAATAATGAAAACCAGAGAACATTTTCATCCTCAGAGGGGCTGTAGTAGGAAAATGGAATAAAAATGATCTCATCAACCTCAAAATGAACTCCAAATGGGAGGAATTCACTGTCTCGCTCTGTACCTCTGGGCTGATTCGATTTAGCAGAGGAACGATTTGGATCCTTTAATTAACAAGCTGATTTGTGCACATACTCACATACACAATTGTTCATGCAAACACCTCCAAAGAAATAAATGAACAGCACAAACATCCTTGTTCAACCGAATAAAAAAAAAAGGATTGTTTAAAAAATCATTCCCTAATTACCTGGCAAAAATCACACAGGCTCACAGCACACACTGCTTCCAAACACCTGGCAAAATGCTTGTTAACACTGTGAGCACATGCAGAGACACACACAGGCGCTCAAAGGGAGAACTAGAGTGCAAGATCTCTCTGGGTTCAAAGGTCATGACTGCATCCCACTGGCAGGAAATTCTGAGGAGACCAGGTGTTTGTGAGGGTTGCAAGCTGTGCTGAAATAAACACCTCAGAAATAGTGAGAAAAAAGAAACACATTGAACAGCCTGGGGAATATAATTATTTTAAATCCTGTCATGATGATACAATTACAGACTTCAAACAAGCAATTGTCTGTACTCGCAGACAATAGGGGAGGAGTTTAAAAATCTGACAACTAAGAGATGTAAGCCAATAGGAAGCTCAGAGGAGGTGCAAATTATTCTTTTTTACGAATGATTTTTAATTAGGGATTACGAAGGTTAATGTTAAGTTATAAATATTTAATAATTAAGGCCACCTCTGAAATGTAAATATACAGAAATTCCACTTCAGATGGAGCTTCTGACCACATCGTGTTAACATATTTCTTTCTAAAGCTACTTTATAATGTTGATTGAATGCTTTTGTCATTTAACACACTGACTTTATCTTTTGGGGTGTAATTATTTTAAGCCCAAATTTGATGTGTGATTGATTATTCAGCACATCATGTCATTAATTAGATTAATACAAATATAAAAAAATATAAAAATGTTTGAAAGCCCTAATACTGTATAATTTATTTCACAATGCATATTATGTTTATTAGTTATTGTGTCAAGAAGAAGATAAATAAAATCACAATTAAACGTTCTTTCTACAGTAAAATCACTATTGTTGACTATAAATAAGTCTACACTGCTCCACAAAGTTGGCAAAAGGGCGAAAATGAATACATTTCCTCACTTCACAAGTCCTCAAATGGCCTACTATTTGTGAATCTCAGTGAATATTCCTATGTGTCACATGTCCTCCTGTGCTCTCCTGCACCTGATTATATTTCTGTATCTGTGACTCAAGCAGAACCAGCGTGGTCTTTGTAACTGCTTCTCTGCCAGTTTCCCTCTGTGCTCAAGTGAGTATTATCAGGCTGAGATAAGATGTTCCTCTTCTCCGCTCCTCAGATGCAATGCATTCACAAAGCTTCGAAATCTCCTCGTGCGAGTTTTGGCAATATGAAACTTATTATGTGCTTGAATCACACTTACTCTCTCGCACAATATCACACTCAAACACACATACACTTAAACACATAACTAGTCTCCCACGCTAATCCACCCAGAGAAAAACAGAAAGCTGCAACCTAGGCCAGAGTATGTTTGGATGTGGCACGTATCGCGGATCCCTCGGAGTCTTGAGCTGGAAGAGGGCTGGTTAGCAGGATGCAGAGGAGTGTAGCCTCAGGGTATAAGCAGTCCGCCTGGTGCTTCATTCTATCATTCTCTCGCTCTCTTTTTTTTCTTAATCCTTTTTATTACATTTTGTCTCTGCACAATCTTAATAATTTACTATCAGACATCTAATCCTCTTTATTTCTCTCAGTTCACTCCCAGACATGCCCACTCAGATTTTGGGGTCAAGTGTTTTTTTAAGTGCAACTTTCAAAGAATTATCACAGATACACATATTTAAAGTTGCATCATTATTGTAAAGATGAAACAAACAGTTGTGTCCTGGCAGTGACAAACAGCTTGTTGTATACATTATTTAATTACATTAATTTCATAAGTTGAGATTTAGGCTACAATAAATATTGTAACTCCTATTATGCAAAAGGAACACTGCTGTAAAAAGCACCTTATTTGTTTAAAGTACTTACAAACCAAATGTTATTACACTTTTGTTCATATAGTTCATATAACAGCCTAAGTGCCCAAAAGCCCTACTTTTGTGCTCAATGCACTACTTTTGAATGCATTATTAGTTTTGTGCTATCAATGCAATTAATCGCAGACAATAATGCGATTAATCATGATTAAAAAATTGAACCATTGTCCAGCACTAATATTATATATATATATATATATATATATATATATATATATATATATATATATATATATATATATATAAAGCCAAGGGCAATGTTTACAACATCAATAACTGTTTTAAGATGGCACTGCTTATTTATTTTCAAATAAGAAAATAGTATGTTTCTACAATGGATGTTATTGTGAAATGTATATAGTCACAATGCGACCAATCCCACGACACAAGAAGTGTTTTGAGTGCTAAGGCCTCCATGACTCATGCTTTTTCTCTTGTCCTCTACGCTGAGAAAGAACCATGCATCAGAAAGACATAAAAGGGCTTCCAATAAAGAAACCACATTCGAAAACACACATTTAAATCAGTATGCATGTGTGAGGGTACAAAGAGAATGGGAGCGAGGGAGAACAAATACTGAAATGTTCTTTTATGCAAGCACATTATGCTAGTCATTATATTCAGGCACTCAAGCTATCTACATGCTTCAAAACTGGCAGGGTACATTTAAGAGAGAGGTATTGTCTAACTATTGACCCAATATCTATAGAACCAGACTAATGCTCTCATTCGAGTCACTCTCTATGATTCCTTATTAAAAATGAAAGAAATCAAAGACTACTGACGTATCCTGAATAATTACTGTAGTTCACATTCAGGCACAGAGAGTGTCTCAAGAACAAATACTCCATACTATGGATCACATATTTTCTAATTTTCTTATTCTCTCTCAGCATTTTCCAGCTTGCTTTTCACTTCACAAAATTGTAGTTTTGGATTACGCTCAACAAGAGATTTTTAGAAATCAGAGAATTATTTCCAAAACGAGAACTGAAAGAATGGTATAGGAGCTGACCAAAGCTGCAGCCCCCGGCAGTCCAGCATAAAGGAGAGAGAAACGCTATGAATTGTGATGCCGATGAAGTAAGTGTCTGGAGGGATAGAGAGACATCCTGAATCTTGACAGGACATCAGTCCTCTCTATCCATCTGATCAAACACTCATACACTCACCAACACAATGACCCCGGGGTCAATAAGTCTGGGAAAGACAGACAAAAAAACAGAAGAGATCATGCTACCATACTTAGACCTGCTATCTGAGGGTTGGAAGGCATCAGCAACATCTGATATATCGAGACGTGCTAAAATAAGCATATCTGCAGTGTCTGTTCATGCTATGTTTAGATCATAGATGTGAAAAAGTGACACCGGTACACCTGAGGCCATTGTTCATCTACTTGTCAGAGGAATATTTTTTCGCTATTATGACACCTACAGACACAGAGTCAGAGAATGCAATGACATCAGAGTATGTGAGTGGAAAGGATCTGCAGGAATTTGCATGGAGCAAGAAGGGTTTTTTTTTTTTTTTTTTTTTTCTTGCAAGTTGGACAGTCAGCATTCTCTGATACTCTGCACATAACATGTTCAAAACCCATTATCAAATAGTATGTCAGCAAAAAGAAAGACATTTGAATACAATGGGCAAATGCAACGAGGATAAGATTGTGCCAAGATAAAAAAAGAAAAGAATGCAGTAAAAAATGTGGTAGAAAAAGAAAAAAAAATAGCTACTGTGCCAAATTGATGGTTCCTCCTTTTTTTTTTTTTTTTTTTTTTTTGAAAGAAGTGTCTTACTGTATACTCACCATTTATATTTTATATACATAAATACAATAAAACAGCAATATTGTAAAATATTATTACAATTTAAAAGAACTGCTTTCAATTTTAAAATGTTCTGAAATTACACCATTACTTCAGTCTTACATTGTTACATGATCATTCAGAAGTTATTTTAATATGCTGATTTGGTAAACTATCGATTGTCGGTTCTTTTTCTTATCAATGTTGAAAACAATTGTGCTACTTAATATTTTTGCTGAAACTGTAATTCTCTTTTGATGTTATACTGAACATTCTTTGATGAACAGAAAGTTAAAATAAATCATTTAATCTGCTCTGTTAAGAAATCTATTATTAATCCAATCTATTAAGAATCTCAGAAATCTATTATTATATCATTGTTTCCCAAAAAGAAAAACAATTAACTTCAATATTGATAATAAGAAATGTTTCTTAAGCACCAAATCAGCATATCAGAAAGATTTCTGAAGCATCACATGACACACGATCACATGACATGCAGACTGGAGTAATGGCAGTGTTGATTTTCATATTACACATCTCACCTGCTCTTTTTTCTACAACCATTTCACAATATAACAATATTATTTTTCATTGAATAAATAAATATACACATATATACATATCACATTATACACCAACTTTTTTAGTAATAGTTTATTAATATTTATCTACATTTACGTGTGCATCTGTTTGATGTGCATCCCATCTGACCACCTTCATCCCTTCAAAGTTTAAACTAAAATCCTGACTCCAGTCAGCAGTGCACAATGTGGGCTTGCCATTTTCACTTTTTTTTTTTTCATGTGTTGATGTGGCCATTATTTGGAAGCAGGAGTCCCGCAGAGCTCTGCAGCCTTCCTCTTAGACAAAGCTACAGGACAAACTTTCTGCATTCACAGGGTCACAACTGAGGTCCTGCAAGGCATGAGTCTGCCCAGCTTCACAGGCTTTGCAGTTTCATAACAGTGGGACTGAAGAATACTAATCAGACTGCAGAGAACCAGGTTTTGAGCAGCACTACAGAACTGTTCTTCGATTAGTCTGCCTGTCCATCAATGCTTACATCGATTGATCAACCCTTTGAGTGACTGAGACCAGACTACTCAGTTGTGATTAAAACAGTGACTATAAAAGGGATTAAAAAACATATAAATGTGATAAATGTGATAAAACAACTAATTATAAACTGCCTCACTGTTTACCTTATTTATTACTGAATAATAAATTAAAGGTTTAATACAATAACAATAACATTTTAATCATTTATTGAAAATTATACACTAGCTTTCACTGCCTGAGAAAATAATTAGGATGTTTAATTGTTAATTCAGGGTTCACAAAATTAATCACTAAAAGGCCTGTTCACACCAAGATCAACAGCAATAAAGATACCTAGAATCATATTCGCATTCACAACAATTCACGATCATTCTCTGTTTATTATAAGCATGCTACAGTTATGTTGTCTATCACTTTAAATGCTGAACCTCTTTAAAGCAAGATGTATTCTGATCGGCTGCTAATGCTCCTATCTTTCACCCGCTGGAAAAAAAGGTTAGAAAGTTAGAAACTACTGTATATTGTTCCTCTGGGTCATTATATAACTGTGGTGTGGACTGTTCTTTTAAATTTAGAATGACTTTAAAAACTACATCTTTATTGTTATCATTACAGTTATCGCCCCTGGTATGAACGGACCCAAGCAGTGTGAAATCAAACAATATAATCCTAGATTGCATTTACTAATGATAAAAAACTTTTCATCACTTTTCTTTTTTTTTTTTTTTTTTTGTGAGTTATGAAACACTGCAGAACTGAGCATTGTAGTAATACAGATGCGGTCCATTCATCCAGCTTTCCAATTTCCAAAATTCTTGTCCTGCAGGGATGCTGCAGGCTATCCCAGCATCTCAGGCCGTTGGCAGGAACAGATTTGGAGCTTTCAGGGAATAGCACTTTCAGCAGGTGATTTGTCCCACTACCTTCCGATCCAAGGTGAAGAGAAAACACGCTCAGACCCACACCTTGCAGTCATAACACTGATATAAACCACAGCTACAAAGCTTTAATGGAAAGTTCTGCAAAAGGGACTAGTGAACTGGAAACAATGAATATGTAACCCCTGAACCAGGTGTGAGGGGCTTGGTAGGGAATGTAATTTAAAAGTAAGTTTAATGTATAATAAAATATCTGAGCCCAGATTTCCACATGTATTCTTACAGCCCCAAAAGATGTACGGAGAAAACAGGCAGCATGCAAAAAGAGTAGAAGTGATTCCCAGTTAATGAGAGGTGAGCTGGAGGGAGCCGGTGCGGAGTGTTTTGTGTATGAGGATGAACTGCTCATGCTGCAAAAGGTTCAGATGTGTGTCTACTCGCTGAATGTATCAGCTTGCTCACAGGCCCCTGTACCACTCGCTACTGACAACACTACATGCAGAATCAGAGCAAAAAAAGATGCCTTCCCTCACAACGCCTAATCGCCGCTATGGAAAAATGATAAACCGGCTAACAGAAACAGGACATACAGCATTAAACACGCGTTGTGCTATGACATGTCAGAGTTTAGCAAACAAGACTCATTTCCGTTCAGATGGTATTTCGAGATGAGCAGTTCATTCTAAATGTGGTCTGTCTGCCTAAGGATTAATTATAAGATGTGGTTACAAGAATAAATTCATATGACCATACAGTGTTCAAAAATATAAAAACAAATTAAAAAATTAAAATCATACCATGAAGATATTAACTTCAAGGACCAAAAATGCCACATCTTTTCATTTGATATTGTAAGCTCTTATTAGTAAGAAGCCAAAAACAAACCCGCCCAGAATGATCCGCTAATTAGAAACAAACGCTTTTTGTCATCTGGTGTCCACACGGATGCCTTGAAGATAAATCAAAATCTAATTTTGCAGAAATTCTGCATTATGATTGCCATCAAATTGGATTTGCCTGTTTTCAATCACAAATCCCTTTTTCAGTTAATTTCTGCTTTCTGTTCTCTCAGCATTCTGCGAAACAGCAGAAGTTATCATGTGTGGCCTATTTGGAAGCGAGTTCTCCAATAAGCTTTCATCCAGTTTGGCCTCTTCATCAAGTCTGTTTCTGCACAAAAACATGCAAGCTTA
Organism: Carassius auratus; assembly: GCF_003368295.1. NCBI lineage: Eukaryota > Metazoa > Chordata > Actinopteri > Cypriniformes > Cyprinidae > Carassius > Carassius auratus. The sequence continues at coordinate 21,704,663 of NC_039244.1, read as the reverse complement.
CAAACATTCATGCTCAAATTCTCCATTTCAAGTCCTGTAATTGAGTGAAAATTTGAATTTACTTCAAAAGAGAATTGCAAGGACCCTTGGGCTACACGTGTAATTGTTCTTGCACTGCTCTGACTGCTAGTTTTTCCTCCCCTTGGAGCACTACCGCAGAGTCATGGTGGCAGTGGTAATTAGGCATGGATCATTCACCTCTGTGGGACAGCAGCGTGGCGATGTCACAAATGGCCCAACACAGAGGTTCAGCATCAAAACAGAATTGAAAACAGCCTATCGCTCTTGTTCTTTTCTGTACGATCAAAACTGAAAGTGTAATTTAAGTTATTTTCGGGGTTATCAGGAGAAAATGCCTCATAACGCGTATGCGCGTTAATCGACTCCAGAGGGTTAAGTGATGCAATGCTTACTTGGGCATTGGCGCAGCGTGGAGCCATGAAGAGATGACCACGTTTAATTAAAAACTCAGTTAACAGCCCTTCAGTTGTTGTTTTTTTATCAATTAAATTTCTCTTCAATATAGATGAGCATGTGTGAGCTCGTAAATTTTAGCGTAACTGGTAATTACCTTTGATCCAGCATGCCGATTTTGCAGTGGACACTCTGATTAATGAGAACACCTCCTAACAAATGTGTCTTTTCGACCAGGCTATTTCATAAGCTCTGATGTATGTGAGTGTCAGTAACAGCCCTACAGTGCGTGAAGCACAAGCAAGTTGGTGGGTCAATAAGCTGGTTAGTAATGACCTTCCTCGCCTCTTCCCTGCATTCGCACACACCATGACATCCTCTCCTATAATGTTCAACCCATAGTCCCGAGACTTCCCCCGCCCACCCAGACATGGCATAGCAAGTGGAATCATGCTGGTCTAAGCTGGTCATTAACTGGCCCAGTCTGGTGTTCAAGCCGGTTTTTGAAACATGGAAGTTTCAACTAGCCAGGTCTCGAAATGACAAAAAATGACAAAAAGCATCCCCGCTATCCATCACCTTTAGATTAATAATGTTGTGCATTATGTAAAATGTATTGTGCAAATTAAATGATAAAATTCTGCACTTACTATAATTCACAAACTAAATAACTAAATAATATAAATAATAAACATTAATAATGTTGTTTATTATGTAAAATGTACTGTGCAAATTAAATGATAAAATTTTGCACTTACTATAATTCACAAACTAAATAACGTCGATTGGCCAATCAGAACTCGGTACTGTAACAAGCTGCCACAAGCTGAAGCAAGTTTCAGTCATTTTTCATGCAAAATTGTTCAAGTGCAACTCTTGAAGTTCTTTAAAAAGAAGACAACAGAATGTATGATTTTTTTGCATGTGTGACTGAGAGATGATAGAAGAGCTGACGAGTATGTCACTGACTTTGCAAAAAACAAACAAAAACACATCTTGAGGATCCAGAAGCATTCACTGTGCAATGAATCCCATTAGACTGCAGTTAGAATGCCCTTATAATTCAAGCAATGAAATCAAAAATACCCATGTATGAGTTTTTATGCTTTTATATTCATTGAAAAAGCAGTGTACTTTTAATATCAGCACATAAATATGCAAGTTTTATACAACAGTGCAGAGCAACGCAGTGTTTCATTCTTGAAATGAATCTGTTTTTGAACGAATCATGTGAGCCAGTGATTCAATGGTCCATTCACTTGTTTGGTTTCTAATTGAATCAGCTGTTTTGAATAAATCATTTGATTTAGATGATTCAATAAATCATTCATTAAAACAGGGATTTGCCACCAACTACAGGTGTTTTTATTGTCATCTTTATTTATCCATGACAGTTCTAAACCAGCCAAGGTGCCAGCACAAAAACACATTCAGCAAAATATGAATTATCAGCATTGACACAAATTCCTCTATTTCAGGCCCCAGAAGAAAAAAAAAAAAAAAGCTTAAAAATAATAGTTTGATTAATAAGGCTACTTTTTCAATAAATAAAAACCTTTTTAGACAAATTTTGTAATTGTGTAAAATTAGCTATGGGAAAACCCTCCACAAACCCCAAAGAAAAGAAATTGACCACACCATCCCCTCTGAATTTTTTTTTTACAGTTTGACCACTACAACTAGCTAATTACCAGCTTGCACCAATTACTCCAAAATCAATGCAACTTAAATATAAAGTATACTAGTAAAATAAGTAACTAGTAAATTAACGCATTACTTTTTAATTTACAAGAAAATATCTGAGTTACTTTTTCAAAAAAGTAACACCAGTTTCTTTGTTTTTCCATTTATTGACTGACAAGTCTCCAGTCCCCATACTGAGAGAAATCAGAAGTACAGAGGTGTTGTGTGCACTGTGTGAACATGATGTAGTTCTAGGGTAAATGTGAATGTGTATTAATTCATCCTACTCACAAAAGAATTTAGAGTTAGTATTCATCAAAATGAATTAAAACAGTGAAATACAAACTTAAAATATGACACAAACCTGCAATAATTAAATGTTAAATAACACAAATGTATCTAATCCCATTTTATTAACTTTGCTGCTGTCCTTTGATGATTCAGTTCAACCATACTAATAAGCAAAAATGACTTTAGATAAACTAACAATTGTGCTTCATTGTTTTTTTATTGCTGAAGAGTGTTGAATCTTCTTCTCCTGTGTGCTACTGTACAGACGTGAATTTACTTTTCCTTCAGCCTGAGGTTTATTCTTTACACTTTTTGGTGTGAAAGGGCTTTTACATTTGCTATAAATAGAACATCTTATATTAAAAACAATCAAGCCCTGCTCATATTTAAAAAGTAACGCAAAAGTAACGTAATGCATTACTTTCTGTAAAAAGTAACTAAGTAACGTAATTAGTTACTTTTTTGGGGAGGAACGCAATATTGTAATGCATTACTTTTAAAAGTAACTTTCCCCAACACTGCTTAAAATATACAACTCTAAAATAAAAACTACTATATCTAGTTTTAGTGATCTAAAACTAGATATCTCCAAAATACAAAAACTAGACTAAAGCTAACAATGAGACTGAAAAGTAAAACCCTTACTAACCCTGACCACTTGTGTTGTTCAGCTTTCTGCTCTTGGGACATTTCACTCAGGACAGATTGTGATGATAGAGCCCATTTCTACCTAGACCCAAGCAAGATTGGTTTACAGTAAAGTAAGTCCAGAGGGACCACACGGCTGTAGCCTATTTAGATGCAAATCCTTATTGATAAGTATGTCATTTTCAACTGCAAGACAAAAAAACAGGAGAATAAAAAGAAGAGATAAAGAAAAAATACAGGGGGAGAACAAAAGACCCATTGTTCAGTATAACCTAGGGCTGGGCCAGAAAATTTGATTATTTAACTATTCGTTCGATTGGTTGGCATTCAAATTTAAATTTTGAAATTCAAATAATTTAATCGGGCCAAACCAAAGGACTGTCAGGTATGGTTACAGTTGAGTCTACTTCAGCGCAGCACGATTACAAACTCGGTATTCTTGGCACGGTTAGACACTGTGCTGTAAGAGTGCATGTGCATGATGTCGCCACTCAGGGTTTTCGGAAATGAAAGTGCGCTATTTGATCAAACAGCCAAGTAAATAGCTATGCTACGTTCAGTATGAAAAAAATAAATAAACATGTTTGAGAAAGTTTAGTCTGTGGAGGAAACATTTGCACTTATTGATATTTTACCCGTTTTCGCATGCTGTTTATTTTATTTTTCAGGTCAAGAATTGTGTCTTTTTTTCTGTTATTGAACGAAGTATGAAATATCAGATAAAATAGGAAGTCCCAAAAACGTAAGTATTATATGATCATTGTCTATATCGCTGTTTATATTACACAACCATGGCAATGATTCATTTGTATTGCATTACAAACAGCTCCGTTATAAGCATCATAGTGGAAAATTAAACCATATGGTTAACCAATGAGAACCATTTGGCTCGATAGTGGGAAAGTGGCTTATGATACACGTTAAAATTGTGCACTCAATTTGCTTGGAAAATAGCCTAGTTGCGAACATGGCAGCCATAAAAAAAACATACAGCAGCCCGGCCTAATAATAATTTGTCGATATTAAAAGTATTGCTCTTAACAGACCTGTGTGTTTTGTATTACTAGTGCAGTGTCTGTTCTCAGAGCATATGCAGGCTTGAAGCGTGCCACTTCCAGCTCGGGCTGTTCTGCAGTTTATTGAACGTTTATTAATTCTGAACATGTCCATATTGCGCCAAAATACAACACTGCACTCCCTCGGGTCCACACCAACACACCCGCCACGGCACCCGCACCCATCCATTGATTGGATCAAGGGTCCTCGACATAATATAAATGCAAACGGTCACAGGTTCCTGCCTTTATTACAGAGAAGAATATGTTCAGCCCCCTCCCTCCGAAACTTCGGATATTCTGTGTTGATTACTACCGAAGCTTAGCAATATTAGCAATAACATCTATTACTACACTATTAAACATCGTCTTTGAAATAAAACATTAACAAATTAAATTAAAACCATACCTCACAATGTAAAACAATATAAACTATGTAATTAAAACTATGTAGCCTCATTTAACTTTTCCCTCCAAGTAATCATTCAAATAAATATTTAATAATGCACAACGAATATGAATTTAATTATAGGAGTGAGTAGTTTTCTTGTCTGTACTGTTTGCTTAAATATTAACGTCTATTACACTTCATTTATGGGTGCAATTTGACATTGACATCATCAAAACACGCGCACACACACACGCACACTTTTGTTCAGTGTGTCAGCTCCAGCTCTGTCCATTCATGTGCTGTGTTATGAGGTGACCTTGTGCTGAATGTGAATCTGGCTCTTTCCAACTGCTCTCTCTCTCCCCTCAATCCACACTAATCCATCAGGGTTATCAGAACTCCACTCCCTAATTAGGAGGCCGGGGAACTGGGCGGCAAGCATTGCCATACCCCTCCGTCCCCCACCCTCATTCATTTGAAAAAATACTAAAAACAGCAACTAGCTCCTGGCACAGCACTAACACGGCAAGGTCGAGAGATATCAATCTTGGGTTGTTGTCGGAACGCACAAATGCATCAACGCGACAAGTGAGAGCTGCATTGCAATGACCCATTTTACGGGTTGGAGGAGGAGAGGTTTTTCACTTTCAAAGACCTTTTAAATCTTTAAGCACAACCAGCTTTGACAACACCAAGCTTTAATAACAGCTCTTTTCCCAGTCCAGCTTCAGAGCATTTGTTGTCACCATATTCGTATTTGCCACGGAATGATGCTCACGTCAACGGGGGGTTAAAGAGTTTTTCACTAGAGAAGACATTTGAGCCTTAATGTTCCCATTATGAAAAAAAAACAATGAACATGGGTTGCAATTCTGTTGCCATGGGCACATTATTCAGATCAACTCATCTAATGACTTATCTATTTATGAAATGTATTTTATACTTATGATCATTCATATTGCCTCAGGTGATATATATATATATATGTTTTGTAATTACTGGAGCGAAGCAATGCAATACAGTGCAATAATAGTGTTTTTGTGGAAGTCTTGAATTTAAAGGACTGCTGCTCATAATTTAAAGTAGAAGGTACCCATTTAAGTAAGTAGTTACTTAAACAAGTATTATAAGTACATTTACAAGTACTTATACAAGTACAAGTATACAAAATTAGTGGTAGCACTTTATTTTACAGTCCTGTTCCCCACTTTTCTGAAGTTTAAAATCATTTGTTACCCATAAGCCAAACACATAACGTTTGGTTATGATGCGTGTTATTCGCCGGCTCAACCACCTCGAACTTCCACTGTAAACACAGGTATGCTGCGAAAACAAAACCATTGAGCAAAATACCGGAGGGAACATGGCAGTTCACAATCACAATTATCGCCTTGCCGGACTTTGGCCTCCCCATTTTCTCGCTAACGATTGTTAAAAGTTGATTCATGAGTTCACGCTTACAAATAATTAGCTAAGGTATGGTATGCATATTTGGCGTGCTGTCCGGGGAAGGGCTGAACCTATTGCCTCTCTCAATCCCCCCCCCCCTTCCCCATCTATTTATATTGTGAACTTGAAGTGAGGAGATGGGGTGGAGGAGGGATGCTGATAAACCATCAATGGATAGAGGTAAGTCAGCGATATTTATACTATGGTATTGATTACTTGATTGTGGTCCATCTGTGTTGAAGTATCTGACGAGTTCCTCCCGAATCTTGTTACTAAAACATCATTAAATTTAACTTTAACATCACCTCTATTCAAAATGTGAAACAAACACTCTTCCTGTTCGGGCTTCAGTTGGAAAATGCCGGGAATATTCTCCACAACAGAGCGAATAGCATCACATGTCTCCATGTCCGCTGTCGTTTTCGATTTCCCTAAACTACAATCCTAAATTCGGTGCTTAGCGTCTACATCAAGGCTCTCAGCCCGCCCTCTGTTCGTTGATTGGCTGTCTGTTACGGAGCCGGAGGAAAACTGGGAGATAGTTTGCTATCTCAGACTAAGTACAAAAGTGAATTGAAATTGAGTGGAAGTACGAAGTCTGACGTAGTTAGGCTAAGACAATGCACACATGGTGCAAAAAAGCAAAGTGTGCACACAATTACAATCCTACACGGACCGCATAACTAGCGGGTTTTCCTGGCCCATTTCCCAATCACTGTCACTGTTTTTCTCCCATCAAGGCCTCTCTACTCTGTATTAATTGCCTGGTTAATTAAGGAACGTAGAGCTATCGGAAAAGCTTCTCAAAAGGAGAGAGACAGTGTCCTGGGGGAAAAGACGCCTCTAATGAAGTGAATAAAGATGAAAAGTGCTGATCAAGGAGAGGTTGGTGAGAAATACTGAAAGTCAGACTAGGATCGCAAACGCAAGAGGAAATCTGCCCTTCTCTTGTCAGCAGAACCTTTTTTGCATTGAAAGTGCACAGCCAAAAGGAAAGAAGTTAGAGGGACCAAAAGAAAGAGAGAGACATGAAAGAGAGTCTGGCTAGAGAGTATGGGTATGTTTTCTCATTAATCGTTCGCTGCAGCTCTCTGTAGCCTCGTTTACCATGTGTCCCGACCATCTGCAGTCCTTCCTTTCCGCTGCCTTTTTAAAAAAAGCCTCAATGCCAATCTGAGTGGCAAACAGATGATGAGCACTGAGCGGAGAAATTGGTGCCAAAAACAACGTGTGGAGAGCAAGCGATATGACAGGGCCGCGGGCATCAAGGAAGCACCCACACTTCTTCTAGAAGAAAACCATGTCATTAAGATCATTCACACTGTAGCTGGTGTTTCATAAACAAGTTTGCCTTATACCGCACTCTCAACTGTAGCTAAAGGAATGCTAATGTGGTTAATGAGGCTAATATGGGGAGGGGGGTGGAAATGGACTGACTGATTTAGGAGCGTGAAGGCGTTGGAACACGATCAACGCCGCTTCCTGGATAGGCATCACTGACAGGCAGGCCACACAGAACTTGGAAAAAGAGCAGACATTGAGTTTTAGGTTTGCTCAGAGCATGAAAAACAATAAAAGCAGGAAAGAGAATATCCAAGGATAATTTGGACAATAATGTGTGCTTGTTTATTAAAGGAAATCTCAGAAAGATAAAGAAAGTGTGTTTTTGCTTATAAAAGTGGCAGTCAATTCTCAATTCTGGGTTTTAAAAGGTGAAGGAACTTTATAAAGCCAAATATTGAGGAAATCGCCCCAGGTATTATTCTGTCCGAGTGTGAATCTTTAGATAAAGATTACAGAGCATAATCTCTGGGGCTCTCACATGTCAACAGCCAATGAGTGTTTACACTCTCTGATAAAGTGAATAGCCTTCAGCACTGAGGCTCATGTGAGCTGTCCATCTCCATAGCCATGAGCTACATTTTCTTATATTATTGTTCATGGTGAATGGCATGTGTGGGAGCGTGAAGGTATGAGAGTAGACGTACACAAAGCAGAAAGAAGCAAAAACGACCGTAAGAAAAAGTAGTGGGTGTTTTGATTCAGGCAAATATCTGACTGAATATGCAGGTTGATTTAACGTCACACAAAAATATATGGGATGACATTTACTCTTAACACTAACTTGTTAAGCTAACCAGGTTACCTGGTGCTGTTAAAAGGGCAAGGGGTCAACTTTTCAAGAGTTAGCTGCTTTAACTGCACCGTTTCAAAAAAGTATATTTATTCAATCACTGCCATTCATAGGTAGCTTTTTTAATTATTATATCTGAAAGTTTTATAACTGAAGTACAGTAAGTGTAACTTTCTTAAAAAGGCAGATTCGTCAAGGCAAACTCTGAATGATGCCTGAACAAGTCTTAAAGGGATAGCGCACCCAAAAATTAAAATACTGTCATTATTTACTCACAATGTTGTTCCAAACTTGTACTTACTTTCTTCTGTGCAAGATTATATTTTTTTTACAGTTTTTATTCATAAAATGAATGTCAGCAGAGTACAAAACAACACTGAATCCCACTGGCTTTCATTATATTGACAAAAATATATTTTGTGTTGCAATTGGGAAAGAAAACGATACAGGGTTGATACAACATGAGTGCTGTTAGTGTTAAAAATAATTTTTGTTAATTGAAATTAAGTTGAAATAAAATGAAATATAACTACTAGATGAAAACTAAACATTTTTATTTATTAGAATGTTGCCTTTACTATCTGACAATTTTGAAACATAAAAAAGGACAAAGCACATAACAAAATGACAAGCTTAAAACTATAACTAAAATTAAATCTAAGAATGTAAAAATAGCAGATAATTCAAAATATTAATGAATATTTTAATAGTATAGAAATAATACTAAAAGAACAATATTTTTTTTTATGAACTTTCCTTTTGAAGAACTTTAAAAAGTTGAACATACAGAAAATAACACTTCATACATCTAATATATATTTATATTAAATATATTCATGGACCAGAGTGGAAAAACAATTAAGATGAGCACAAAGAATACTACCTATTAAATTTATCTGAACTGTAACTTTATTATTATTATTATTATTATTATTAATATTCCAATTTATTTGAGTAATGTTCAATTCAACTCATTAAATCAAAAGGAAGCTAATTCTTAAATTCTGAATTTTGCCCTTAATCATTCAGAGGAGGATATGTTACAGAACTACCTCTCCTATATGTCATGCACTCTCTACACTTCAGCTTGGAGAGGGGAAATATTATCTTCCTCTTTACTTCTCTGGAAGGTTCTGTTGCTCTTCCAAAAACAAAGGAAGCAGATGCAAAGATGGATGGTCTGTTGAGACAGCACAAAGTAACGTCTCATCTAATGTTGAAATAATAGTGCATATTGAAGAGAGAGGAAAATGCCAGCTCAGCCTGGGGAAGGCAGGGAAAAGAATTGAGAGAGGCAATAATGCAATATAAAGTCAGGCACTGGTGGAGGGAAGATTTCATTAAAAACAATAATGGTCACGACTGACTGGCCCAAATGCTGGAAGACAGGTTGTTCTTTTACAAATATAACCTTATGATCCTTGCCTTCAGAATGCAATCAGAGAAGTTTTTTTGGGGTGATGAATTAACAAGCAATTTTGTTTTTTTGCGAAACCAACAATGACACTGTCACTCAAAAGATCTGCACAAGACGTCAAAGACGAGAGAAAAGGGTATCAGTGATACAAAACATAAAAAAGCATATACTCCAACATTGATTAAATTGTTGCTGCATACTGTATCTTGGAGAGTCTGAAAACCCTATGAAATTGACATGCAGTTTTCTTTCCTGTGTTTACATATTTCCTGTTACATCTGGAATTGACAACCGACTTTAGTTTGTCTAAAAAGTTGGTTTTTAAGTGGAAGGGGCTCCAATTCATTGTACCCCAAACAGTAATCATCACTATTTTTGGCCACTTTTCATTGAAAAACACTGCACTTTAGACACGCCTCTACTAAAAGTAAAATGTTTAGGAGTACACTAGCACACAGATTAGACTCAGCCCTAACAAACACGGACTAAAAGCCACATTATAACTCCATTTTGATTCCATATGTAACGTCTAGTGAGTGGGAAGAATAATGTATTTATGGTTCAGCAAACAAATGCATGGAAGTAAATCGAATTTACTATAAAAAGTGAGTTGCCATATGAACTGACAGCTTACTACCTTTCTTCAAGAAAGAAAACATGCCTGCTTGCGTAACAAGGTTAAAATTGTTTTATTTCACTAGATTTCCCTGTTTATATGCATTCAGTGCTGTTCTATAATTGCTTAAACCAGTGTTTGTAAAAAATACATTAAAAAGGGTCTGTAAGGAGGTGATGGGTTCTTAAATGATGTTAATTGCACAACCCTTTATGCATAACACAAAACAGACTTCACTTTTTCAGGATTAAACGAACTGATTACAGCTAAGTGTGACTCCATGATTCGCACCACTTTTCTTCATGAAAAGTAATGCCAGCTCAATTTCACTACATATATTTCCAAAACACACTTAAGATAATAATCCCTCAAAGATACTTTATTTTTTTATTTTATGTCTGTTCTTACCACATAATTTATTAGACCACTGTATCACATTTTAAGTCCACTGAAATGATACCAGACGTATAGTTGCCATTGCCAGAAACATAATTTGGCTTGCTAATGAGATGAGTGAAGCAATCATGGGTAACCTTCTTTGAATCGCTTTAGGGTTTCCCATGCTAATGGACTGAATGTGTGTTGCAAACTAATTTGAAAAAATACAGCATGGCCTCCAACTGACATCCTTAATGTACTCGGTTCAAAACTTAAGCACTGCTGGCAGTATATATGGTGTGCTGTTCGATTGCCACAGACAAATTCACCTCATTGCTCAGTTTGAGCCAAAAAGAGAACAAACTGCATACTGTACATTAACGCTTACAATAGAGGTCTAAGAAGTAAAGGGATTACACAGGCTTTAAAAAGAAAAATGTGCAACTTGTATTTTGTGCTAATGCTAAAATAAATTCTTTAGAACATAAATGTATGTTATTTTATATTAAATGTGTCTGCAGCAGAGGGACTACTAGGTGGATGAATTTCGAAACTGCATAACCACTTTAAATGCTGTATGTGTATTATCTACATGCAAACGGTTTCTGGTGTCCTTGCACATATATTGTGACCGGGCTTACAGTATTTTCAAGGTCATTCTGGAAATAGTTTGAATATAACTGGATATAACAGTATTTTGTGTATATAGTTCATTTGTGCAAAAGGTTTCAGATGCATAATGGACACTTCCCAAAAACATTTGTTTTCAAAATCATTGTTCATATCTTTTGGTTTAGTGTGTTTGCAGTTTAGAATTCGAAACATTCATTCTGTACAGATAGTAAAAATATAGCAAGATGTGAACAAGTAGTCATATCAGAATGTATGGACCACCCATAGATCCGATCTCATTATTAACCAATCTATGTGAGATTACAGGAACAGACCAACGCAATCGAAGATAACCCACAAAATGACTTTATTTTATTTTTTTATTGTCATTTACTCCTGTGATAGCAAAGCTGAATTTTAAGCAGCCATTAGTAAAGTTCTAGTGTCACATGATCCTTTAGAAATCATTCTTATATGCTTATTTGGTGCTAAAGGAACACTTCTTATTTAAAACTTTTAATCAAGTTTTTTTTATGTAAATGTAAAAGCTATGATTTTTACAAAATTTACTAACACCAAACCTTTGAAAGTAAGCGTATATATATATGCATACAGTATATGTAAATATCTGATAAACATTGGAAAAATCTAAACACTACATCACTAAGAACTGTCATTTGCTACTTTATAGTGTGAGACAGCAGGGAGATTTACATCATCATCAGGCAGTAGTGTTATATCTCCTAAACAAGATCCAATCAAGGGAACATAAGTTAGCTCTCTCATTTACACTGACATCAGTCAGAGCCTCAATTTCACCACAATCCTAGTTCTGCCTCCATTATTGGAGCACATGATGAATCAAACCAGGTTGGTGCCATCTTACCTTAAGCTGTGCCCCGAGCTCTGAGGGCCTGGCTGCTCTCACAGCAGCGGTGACTGCACTTATCTCCACCACCTCCTCTCAGTTGACCACTGGGAGATTGCAGCATGGGCACAAAGTGCCAGCCACACATGGCATGGCAGGCCTACAGAGCTGAGGGAATGACTAAATCACACTCCCTGCTTCATCCATTGCCATGGCCGTGGTCTCGGTGTGTGCAGAGTCTGTCTGGTGCCAGGGAAATGGATGGCTATGATATCTAATAAGTTGTGTGATTCATGTAAAAAAAAGAAAAAAAAAAGAAAAAAAAAGGCATTTCTCTTTCACGTGTGTCAGATCCTGCAGGGAATCTCTGTTCTCATTCAGTCATTTATTATTTCAACAAAGCAGCTGATTGTTTGTTAAGCCCTGTAGGACATATTCTCCTGAACGTGCAGAGCAGCGGTGAGGCCAGAAATGTTTAAGTGGGTGGGCCTACATAAAATTGGGTGGGCAAAGTGTAGCATATGAAAAATGCATAAAAAGTTGACAACAGAAAATACAGCACAAAGATTCAATACACAATACTACTAAAGCATTGAATAAATTAATTTTAATTTCAACATTTCCTAATAAATTATTAAAATTAACAGTTTTGTATGTTAACCGTACCTGAGCTAACAAAAAGTTGAAATTGTATTAATTAATGTCAACAAAGATTCACTAATACTGTACCAAATGTATGCATCATTGTTAATGTTAGCCAAATGTTAAATAAAGTTTACTTTATGCAAAGCATTGCCTTAGACGATGGGGCTTCGCAGATGATCTCATGAACAAGTGTCTCAGTTCAGGTTTAAAGGAGAGTAGATATCAAGGACCGTAGAAATGAGCACAGCTGCAAATATGAAGTTTGTTGTGGAGAAGAGTATCAAGCACAATGTCTATTATTTTATTTCCATGAAGAACACATCTATTTAGCAGATCAAACACCGAACCTATGGTAATATGATGCTTTAAACACATCTGACTCAGAAGTTTCTAATTTATGGTGGTACTAACAAAAACTGACAAATCATTATTTTGACAAGCGTATGGTAAGCACCTATAGAAAGAGGGAAAATTAATAAACTGCCTATAATTGGCCATGAAAACACACTTAAAATATATTTTAAAGTACATATATGAAGTTATAGTGAAACTATACATTTATAATTATTGTCTTTTGATAAATAACATTAACTTGGAAAATGACTAGCTTTGCCACTGGTGCAGAGATAAACACTTAAAGAACACATCACCCCCCATTTTTTGGCATGGAGACAGAAATGACATACAAAATAAAAAGGGTTTTGCTCATGATTCTTTCTGACTAGATACATAATCAACATTTGTCCACAAAGCTGACACGTCAAAGTTTACTGTTCAGGAATCAGAATTACTCAGACTGTTATGATAATAGAGATATATAAACTCAAACATAAAAACAAAAATAAAAATATTAAAAACATTTTTTAAATGTATAAAAAAAAAATATTGATGTAAGATATGAGTTTAGGAACACAGTGTAGCTAAACCCACAAGTCTACCAAAGCTGACATTTTATAATCCAATCTGTAAAACTGTGAATTTTATGAAATATTTTCTAAGTCCATGTTATGTGTGTTTTTATGAACACAATACTAAACTGGTGTGTATGTATGTATGTACGCAAATAAGCTAGCACATCTGTAACCACTCATATAAAAACAGACACAAATATATTACCAGTGTTGTAGTCGAGACCAGCTCATTCGAGTACCAGTCAAGATCGACTTCAGAGAGGGTTGAGTCCATGTCAAGACCAAGACCAGAGAGATTGGGTCTGAGACTAAACCTAAAGAAATCTTCAAGAGTATGTAAAACATTTGGTGGAAACAATAAAATTGTCACCATACTCAAACAGTATTTAAAATATAACATGGCATCTACACTGTATTTTATTTACTTGATATAGTTTTTTTTTTTTTTTTTATGATCAGTTAAGCGTAAAAAGGCCACATATCACAGAATATTTCTTTTTTAGAGTCTTACTGCACACAAACTCTTTGTGGCTCTTATATGCAAACTGAATAATAGATGATGTAACAGAGGTTTTAAAAAGTTAATGTGTTAAGTTCATGAGACATCCTGACCTGAGTCCTGCTGCCTTAGCACTAATGTTAGGCTAACATCTCACGTCACAAGAAAATCACCAATGATTGAACGTTTCAAACATACATCAATTTAAAGAAATATTAACATATAGTAATAATCATGAAATATTTTGATTGGGACTTGAGTGGACTCGGGAATAAGTCTGATTCCTAATATGTTCGAGTCCGAGTCAATACTGAGTCAAAATGCACACAAGTCCATGACAAGACCAAGACCATTAAAATACGGCCTCGAGACAGAGTTCAAGACCGAGTCCAAGTCTCGAGTACATTACAATCATACACTAAAATATTAGAGCTATCAAATGCAAAGAAACGGATTCAGTTCAATTATTTAAAATAAATGATTCGATTAAATGTGTGAATTTAATCATGCGCTGCCCTAAACTATGTGCTGCTACACACAGCTTGCCTCACCAAGCCACACTTCTTGAATTCAGAAGCAGCTGGATGGAGTGTAGCAACATGGAACAAAAAGTGGAGGTCTAGTGTTTTTAAAATATCTATTTTTTGATAGACCATCCTAAAACCACTGTCCATATTCCAACAAAACATGTCAGTAATTTCTGGCAGCACAGATATCATGTTTTAATTGTAGAAAAACTGGAATGTGCATCTGGAATATGAGGCAGTGTCATGAGTGACTGGCCCTTTTGAAAAGACAGATTCACTATCAAAATGGTTTGCTGTGGGCTGTAGGCCAGTCATAGGGTTAATACAATACTTCACTTAAGTTTAGTCCATTCACTGTTTTTCTCCTCAACAATAATTGAATATGAATACATTTATTTTTAGGTGCTTTTTAGCAAACATTATGTAAGCAATGATTTCAATTAACTGCTCTGCATATTAGGTGAGTTAATTTCTATTAAATGTTTCAATTTACAGCCCTATTAAATATATAGTTAAACTGGAAGGATTGTGTACTGGAATAAGTACACCGTCTCCTATGCATTTGTCAGTATTGTAGGCAAAGTTAACACAAATTAATGTTAAGCACTGACATTTAACACGTGTATTCAATCTTAATTGCCATTTGAACTATTGGTTCTGCTGTTTGTAAGAACTGGTCACAGCCATTCATGTTCACACAACCACACAAAAGTCGGGTGTTTCTCAAGAAGTGGAGACGGTTGTAATCGATTTATGGTTAATGCATTCCTGTAGCTGAATTAGTGGAGCTTGGCACTAATAAGGTTATGGGTTTGATTCCCAGGGAACGCATTTACTGATAACTTAAATGCAGTGCAAGTCTTTTTAATAATCTCCACCGATTGCCAAACCAAATAATTACACACGCTATTTCCTTCTAAGGAACTGAATGTGGTAACATTAAAACACAGTACAAAACATAAGTGAACAACCCTTGTATTCATCCATAACATATCAGGACAACACGCATTGCATCCATATCACAAAGCACACTGGCAACTATAGCTAAACACCATCATCTAATGTATAATTCCCCTTTCAGTCCACAGCTCAGATATATTGATTTAACGCTGTGTTCGTTGTCATGGAACGCTATCAACTATGCCTGCACGTGGTTTATCCTAATATCCTGCTTTGGTATTCTATAGACGGTGGACACACAAAAAAAAGCTTACAAAAAGAGATAAAGACAATTGACAGGTCTGATCTCTCTGAAGCTCTCTATTCTGCATTAAACATTCCTTTATCAGTACAACACTATGGCCAAAGCATATGAGGAGCTGTCAAGCTCCTCTGCGCATAATGTTAGGACAATCTTAAACAAATGATGTGCTCACAGATAAATATTTGCTTCAAGATATGACAGACTTAACATCCATTAGACTGGTATACGAAAAGGAGGCACCTCCTTCTCGATTAATTTAACAATGCCCAGGTCCTGACAATGCCCTTTGCTGATAGGGGGACAGCATTTATCTGCTGGTAAAGTGGCCTGAAGGACCCCAGTGAAAAGGGGACTCATGCATGGCAATGACAATGAGATTGTGGTGGAGATAAGCTGAAATCATGACATCTCAAGGAGAATACCAAATGAGATCAAGAGCACCTTTAAATGCGGTGTTCTTCATAAACAAAGCTTCTAAACCTTATTCCTTTCAGTTGTGTGTTGGGGAAGCTACTGTAGTTTGTAGCCTTAGGCTGGCCACACAGATTGGAGATTTTATGCCCTATTTGGAGTCCAATTTGCACCCTCAAGCGATCGCAGGTGGTGTGGCCCGATTCAAGGCTCATTGCAAATGACCCCCCCAATATTTATACGCTCTTAATGGAGTCGAGATCTCAATTTAAACACTATTTATTTACAAAAATAATTATAATAATTTGTAAAACGAAAGAAAGTATTCTGGCCAAATATATGATTACTGGGGATTGTTAAATTCATTGAGTGATCTGATCAAATATATTCCTTGAATTCAATGTATTGTAGGTCTCTTGGTATAAAAGTGCCAAATGCATACATTAAATGTAGTGTTAGAGAGCATACTACATTATTCCCGCAGCTGCATGCATAATAAAACATATTAAAAACACTGATGTAGCATTTTTTGTGTGTGTGTCACACTCTTAATTATTGGAAAAGTAGTAGCTTATTACCGGAAAACCTGCAATATACTGAACCATCTGGCACACTACTTAAAAATGACATTAGTTAGTCACATAGCTGTTTTTACCGTCTTTCTCACTTCCCAGCACAGGCCTATAAATCTGTCAAAATGACAGGATTTAGCCTTTTGAGCTCAGGACTGAAGCAAACATGGCAGATTTCAAATTGCATACTTCCGGGGGATCTTGCACCATCCGAGCAGCTGCCACTGAGATGAATGGGAATGCTAATGGATGACTTCTCTCCAGGTATTACAGACCTCTTTGGGCCATGGCATGGCCACAGACATCACTAACCACCAGTAATACTCTGTCATGAGTCGAACCCCAGCTGTAGGCTAACGAACATGAGAAACTGGAGGTTAATGCCATCCTTGGGGAGTATACCTGAGGGGAGGTACAAACCTGCTGTGCTATAAGCTAGCTGAGCTATTCCTGGAAGAGGAGCCAGACGGATAGAGGAAACACAGTCTAATCTGGTAATACAGTCTGGTCAGAGAATGGGTCACAGTTTCTAGGTTGTGTACACTCAGAAACGCAGAAAGTTAATGACAACTGCCTGGGCAGCTGGGCAGGAGATCCAAAAAAAAACTAGTGCATGCAGAATGAACAAATGACATGCTACAAGTTGCCATAGTAACATCTCTCTGATTAGCGATCATCCGCACGTTACATTCGCTCATCTCTTACATTTGATTACTCATACCACTGTATGTTCCCCATGGAGACAAAACCTCCATAAAATAATCTCCACAAGAGTCCAATTACTGTATGCACAAGTGCAAATCATAAAGCAAATACATCTCAGAGAAGGGAGGGATATTTATAATGTACTTGCTTCTCATGTCTGACTCATGAATTCTTTTTTTCTCTCTTTGAATTGCTAAGCAGACATCGAACAAACTATTTATTGATTTCAAAAGGAAGAAAAAAAACATATGCTTTGATTTAAACAAATGCTAGCCTGCCAAAAGCTCGCTGCGAAGCTAACACATAAGAGGCAGCCAAAAGAAATCTATGCTGCAACAAATGCTATCACAGAATTAGCAGAAGCTCCAAACACTTAATGCACACTGCACTTCCCTCTATCTTGCTGACTTTTTCAGGTCAGTTTACTAGTTAGGTGCCACAATGCAAATGCAATTTCCAAGTAGTTCTAAACTTTAACAGAAACCAAGTTAGTGACACTGTTCAACCATAAAGTAAGCCTTGCCATTGCAAACTAATACATAATAAATAAATACCTTTTTCTCAAATATTATATTTTAAATTATATACCAATACACACATGCAATAACAATATTATTAAAACCAATTATTTTTTATAATTATTATTAATTTCTTGATCTAAACTAAGGACAAATACAAAGGACAAATACAAAAATACAAATACAAAATACAAATCCACACAATATTTCTGTAGTTTACAGAGTGAGCTGTTCTAAACTGGGCGTTTAAAGATCCAGGGCATAAGAGGGTCATCACTTTGAATCAGAGAATTAGAACAAGATTTAAGAAGATGGCAAACATTGTACGAGTCTTGAAATATAAACAGCCGATGCCTGTTAAAATAGTCACCAAACCAGAGATTAATGTAGATGATGCTTATTAATGCTTTAAATTGAATGAAGTTCCAGCTGTGTATTAGATCATTACTTTAATATTTCAATGTGAAGATTAGAAATCTAACGCAACGAGTTTTTAGCAAAAAACAAAACACAGATCTCTAAAAGCAACATTTGGAATTTTGTTACATCCAATCTCATTCGTTTCAATTCCCTAAACAAATACTGGCAACGTAAATAAATGATTTACATTGACATCTGACAGTATTTTGAAGCTTGCTATACATTTTATAAAGAAAATATGAAAAAAAACCCTCTATTATAAAACTGAAGCTGCAATAGACAATTTTTTTTTTTTATCTATTCATTATTTTGAAACCCAGACAAAATAAGGCAAAGACATTAATGTTTTATTTTTTCCTTGAAAAGGACAAGGTCCAGTCGGATGTTAAAAAATGTTCATCTTTGTTCTTGCCTTCCAAGGTTAATCGTGGCGCTAAGTCAGTCCACTGTTGAGCCGACCCCATCAAGTTATTCTGTTCATGTGCGGCTTCCTGTTGTGACATTATCTGGAAATGGATCTATGCAGATGTATATATTGTGCACCCCGCCAGAAGCTCTACGAACAAACAAACACAGAGGGGGAAAAGCAAAGCAAGAAACAATCTGGACTGAAGGGCAAACAAATCCCTGATATAGCTTTTCACAAGCCTCAAAAACATGCAATGAAAACTACAATGTATTCTTGTAAAAGAAAAAAAAACGTTATTCTTATTCAGTATGTTAATGTATTCCTGAAATCGCATTGTTCTCGGCTATGCTCAGATTCCCAGTAATTTCTCTAAGGAGATTCATGGGTTGTGAGTTGTGATGTTCAGTTGGGCCCATCGCCTATTCACCGTTCCAATTGTTTGAGCACCATTGTGAAAACGAAAATGACAAAACCAAATAAAAGCTCTCATAGATAATATATCCAAGCCTTCTTATTTTGAATATGTATATTAATATTCAGCCATGATTTCCTTTAGGGTACTTTAGAACACCTCCACAGGATCATAAGCTAGCTCTTCAAACTGGATATTCAATACAGTAGATAATCAGATTTTTTTTATTCATTTAATATTTTTTTCTTTATTTATATATTTGATTAAAGCAATAGTTCAACCAAAAAAAAAAATGTATTCACGCTTATGTCATTTTGAAATCGTATGCTGTTATTTGTTCAGGGGAACACACAGTTGTTTTCTATACAACAAAAGTTCTATATTAATCATCTGCAAATTATCAGAAATAATGGAAGAAAGCACAATTTTATAGCTCATTAAACAAGTCCTAAGTCATACAATGGCTTTTGACAAGCAGATATATATATATATCTTCCCTTTATGCTATTGTACAGCTCTACTGTATGACTTAGTATAGTACTTTTTCTTTTGTCCTTGTCAGACAGCAAACCACCGTTGTACAGAAAAACACTGCATGAAGGTTCTTAAATTCTCCTTTTGTCAGATGGTTATAAAATGACATGAAATTGAATTAAAGGCAGGGTAGGTGATGTGGTTCAAAAACATTTTTTGTTATGCTGGTTGAAAGTTTCTTCACATCCCTATTGCAAGTGGCCTAAATGTAAGTACATTAATATCATCTGTGGAAGGTGTAGGACCATAAGATGTTCATGCAATCTCATTCCAGCGAGACTGAAAGACGTTCTCACCGGTGAATGAGACATGAAGTAATCAGACAGGGTTATATTTAACCCTCCACCAATGCTGTCTCTCATCTTGTCACTAGTTTGCCTATGCACATTCCATGTGTTTTGGAGGAGGCGTGGCTTTGTAGAGTGATTATGCAGGGAGGGTGGGGATCTTATAGCAATCTTTTCCGAAATCACCTATCCTACACTTAATGATGACAACATTTTAATTTTTGGATGACAATCCCTATAACAAAACCATCCCAACAAAATTCATCACATGCTCTTCAATGCTGTATTTTTAAATGTGTTAAATTGCATGCAAGATCACAGCATCTGCAGCAGACACAATTGCTCTTTCATCAGTCTGAAATAATAAAATGTTTTATCATTTCTCTTCATATGAAACAATGAGGAAAATAGCAAGAGCTCACAGGCACCGGCTGCTGTTGAATGTGCATGTTTGATTGTTTCTTCTCAAGGACGGACAGAAAGCCTTGCTGCTATAAATATGCAATACTACCTTAGGCTGGAGAGATAGAGAGAGAGGAGCGGGAGCTTTTTGATATTCATGGACATTCAAGTCCTCTTGAAGGATATGCATCTCGGCAGGAATCAAAATGATCCACTAAATGAGGGAAAATTATACCCCTCACATGCCATTTGGCTTCTTCAAATTAGTGAGAGAAATATACCTCCACTCATGCTAAAGAGCTGGGCAGAGACATATAATTGCAGAAGTTGAGGGTTTCCAGAGAAGTGTTTGTCGTGATTGTAGGTCTTGATATTTAGGGACGCATTTAAAAAAATGAGAGCAGGAATGATTAAAGACTTAAGTCCTTTAATTGTTCGTAATTGTTGTTTAGCTTGTGAACCCGTTTGGGAAACCATTGTTAAGTCGCTCTAAAAGATTAGTTTGTCAAGTTTTAGGAGAACAGTACTTCATAGATGGCTTCAACACTATTAGAAACTAACTAATAGATGCTGTTTTCATTAGAATCTTTAAGTGACCGTTATTAGACCATTGGTGGCCCTGAATATTTTTTAAGAGAAAGGTTACTTGAAATTATATTTTTCAGTTTCAAAGAAGACCAATGGAGAAAGAAAGAAGAATAGACAGAGAGCGAGACCATTTGGCTTTTATCCAAGTTTGTAGAGAGGACCAAACCATATCTCAATACAAGTAAGTACATTATCTTTGTAAATGTTGCATTTTTCATTTGACAGCAAGAATCATTTATTACTGAATGCAGCCACTGTTTTTTTTTTCCTTCTTATTCTTTTTCCTTGAGAAAAAATTGCTAAAATGATACATGGGCTTTCATTGGTGTGATCTTCTTAATGTCTCCTTTCTCTGCCTTTTTTTCCAAGTTTGAGCAACCATCTACATTAAATTCCACTGACATTTCGGACATCAATCATCTGCAGCAAGGACTTGTTTACCATCATTGTAAATGAATGACCGGGTTTCAGAAAGAAGAACATTGTCTAGACCAAAGCGGGGCACTGAGGAGAAAAAAAAAGGAGGCCAAATGAACACATCTGTTCATACAGAGCTCATTGTGTCCAATTATTCAGCAACTGCGGTTCCTTATTTAGAAATATGAAAATAACAAAATCTCTCTTCTATACATATTTTCTGCACACTGCATTTTTTTTTAATCAATAAGTATTTGCTCTCTTCCTTCTTCCAAAATCCTCTATCAAGGGGGGATTAATTAGCAGTTTTGTTTTATAATGTTACAGCATTGTCAAAACCAAATTCATGTGTTGTTCTAAGTGGGGTTCTTCATACATAATGTTCATGCAACCTTGATGACGATGTCATTCCCTCATTTCACCTGAAAACAAACAGTGAGCAGTCCGACAAATGACTGCTCTTTAATAGGATTTGATCAATGATCCTATTCCCTCACCAGCATAATGCCAAAACAATTTCCAAAGTGAAAGAAAAGGTAATAGAGAACATGTTTGAGTATTAAAAAAACAGATATTTAGTCAAACAGGAAAATGTTAACATTAATCTGATGTTTTTCTTTTTTACAAGCCTCGCCCACCATGTTTCTTTCCCTCCTGTGCTTTTCTTATATCTCGAACTCAAATCACAATGAGGAAATCAAATTGAAAGCCATTCAGCCTCAAAAGATGGATTTTGGCTCTCTGTTTCACTCAGAGTGCAAAATAACAAAATCAAACAAATAGTTTTAAAGGATGATTCAGACATCCTGGTGATCTGGAGGGCAAGGAATTGTGGATAGCATTATACTGTACATGCACACCGTTTGGGATTATTACCTTATTTGTGCTGCAGAGGCAGACTACAAGACATCCGTGGGACTTAATTTCACTCACATCATAAAATCTGACTTTAATGCAGTATGGGATTAAAACAGCTTTTTAATTCGCTTCTCATTCCTCGAGACCCGTGGCAGATATGGCCACAGGGCAAATCTGGAGCCAGTTTGGGTCTCACCTACATGATCAGCATGTTACCAAGAGAATGTACAGTACATGTACAACCACTTACTGTAATTTAGCCTTCATGATCCAACAACAGGTGTGCTGAATCATGAAGGCTTACCAGAAGCACAAACCACTATGATACACACACACGCATAAATAACACGTGTGTGTGTGCATATATACATGCACACACACTCAGTCATTCAAAAGTTGAATGTTTTTTTTATGTTTTAAATCACCAAAAGTGCACTGATCTAATGAAAAGTGTGGGGAAAATATATATTTAATTTCAACAAACAAAAAAAAAAAAAAAAAAGTCTCCAAAATTTTGAAGAGTAGTGCATAAAAGTAGAAATGGTATGATATTTTTTTTATAAAATATCATTTTTTTTTTCTATTTTTTTTTTTCTATTATTTTGTTTTTGACCAAATTTATGTTGGCTCAAAATCAATTTGTCTTGCCCATGTAAAACAAGCACAAAACAGAAAGAAAAGTGCATCACAAAATAATGATGCACTTGTATCCATCCTCCTTTCTTATGCACTTCAGTGGTAAACAAAAGAAAGCTAGTGAGCATTTTAAAGTGAAAGATGTGTTCTATTTCCTTTATTGTGCGAGATGATTTCTAGATGGAGGTCTGATAAGAAGGTTGTGCAATCTCTCGTCTGAAAACAAAGACATGAATATCTGAAAGAATGAGTGCTGATGGGCGATCGAGCAGCATAATAGGATGCATATAAATTATCTGGCTTTGGTCATAATGTTATTATTTTTTAAGTGATGAGTCTGAAAAAAAGAAAAGAACAACAGCAAACACTTCTGTGGGATAATCAGCGTTAAAATAATATAGGAATACAATTTGAGAAAATGTGTTCTGGGTTCTGAGAACAAGCGTAGGTTTGTAATGACTTTGGAGAAAAGATGTCTCATGGCGCAGGACATTGTGCCTGTGATAGCCTCACATACTCCCCTGGCCACTTCCCAACCATTGCAATTTCCAAAGGCAACTTCATGTAATATGTTGCTGAAAATCGATGAGCTGAATCTACAGCGTACCACCCAAATATCTTGCGGCGACATATACAGATGTGCCCCTGAGGCTATGGACTCTTTAATAAGGCTAGTGGGTGCAGTTGAGTTCCCCAAGGCAGCGAGCTGTTTGGCAGCTTTCTCAATTCACCAGTGACCAGCCTTGCCATCCAGCTGAAAACAAACCGGTCAGAGATAGGAATAAGAAGTTTAGTGTACTAAAAGGAATAAGAAGTTTCAGCGCTTTAGAATTCTAGCCCCATTGACCAATTTTACGACATTTTATATTTCAGTTAATGTTCCTTAGTACACTACTTTTCAAAAATGTTGCAAGTTTATATATATATTTATACAGTTGGTACAGAAAGTATTCAGACCCCCTCAATGAAGGCAGCATTGTTGTCACAGGAATCAATTAGGCTTTAAAATATATTAAAATGAAAAACTGTGATTTTAAACTTGTATTACAAAATATTACTATACTTACTTCGTTTGATCACATAAATGCAGCTTATAATGAGCATAAGAGATTTTAAAAAAAGGGAAAAAAAATAATTCCAAACTTTTGAACATATTTTATGATTCATTGTTCATTTATGTTAACAAACAGAAACATATTGTGAGGTGTTGCCACTCTTTAAAATTAAAATAACTATTTGGAAATCAAAAACACAGCTTACTTACCACATGCTGGGAACATTTGAATAATACAAATAAACAAAAAGAAAAAAAAAATGTTGTAACATTTCATTCATTTCAGGAGCTACAAGCCTCGGGCATAACAAAATTAATGACTTGCAGCTACTCCAAACGATTCACTAAAGAGAACAAGCTCATTAAAGTCTTTAATCTGGAATCTGACTTCACTGGTTGTGCTGTATGTTTCCAATTCTCTAACATTCACAACAGTCTATGGTCCCTAGATAGGTAGAAGTGACATGCAAAAGGTATGCATGTGTATGTGTGCGTCCACAGTTTCTAAGGTGATTAGGGGTTGAAGGAACTCAAACGTGAACCGGCCGCTGTCTCTGTACTGTCTCTGCCTGCCAGGAATGTTGACACTTTAATCACCTGTCATCCGTACAGCTGGTTTGGCCACGTCAAGGAGAAAGACAGACTGACAAGACCATGGTGGATTCCGAGAGCAAGGTTTTGGGAACCTTCCCTGTGTCAGTTTCGAAATGACACCACGTGTGCTGGACAGGGCCTTCATGTCACCTGTCAAGCCACTCTCATCTCATCTTCCTTTGGGGTTGCACTTGACCTTGTCCTTGATATCTTCAGCATCTCCGAAAAAGCTCCCACAAACATCAGGGCACACGAAGAAGCAATTCTTGTGAAGATGTGCCAACTCTTGCTAAGATCCTAAAGCAAACTGACACGTGGCAATACGCTATAATCATTGATTCACGGTTGAGTGATGTCATCTCCGAAAGATGACAGCCATTTCCACGCTTGTATTCCATCGCAGGTGCATTTTGTAGTTGTGCGTGGAACTGAAATGATGGGAGAGATGGATTCTGACACTGCTGCCTTCAGGCTACAATGTTCAAATCAACCTCACCAGAACCCCTCTGCTCTGAGAGGAACATTCAAGCTTTTGGAGTCAATGAAAAATGACAAAAATTGCATTATAGGTTTAAAGCATGCTCATCCCAGTTATCAGTACTGTATCTAAAACTTGCCTCTAGGGACACTTTTGGTATCTTTTTGGGCGAGAATAAAAAAAAAATGCAATTTAGCATTTAAACATAATAAAACAGGCAGAGATGATTCCAGGTGGATCCATGCCTTTAGGTGTAGCTCCTGACCCACTGTGTGACCCTCGCCTTGATCCATTTTAAGTCAATTTGCGCCAGCTATAAGGACTAAAGCTGCCACAGACACCGGCTCATAACACAGGTCTATTTAGTTATTTCCCTCCCATCCCGCCTTTAAAGAGATAAAAAAGAATTCAATTTGCACGTGGCCCTGGCGGCTATCCCCGACTGTGTTTGCAGAGTTAATGTAGGAAATGCTCTCCCCAGGGTCAGCGAGAGGAATATGGCACTCACTGGAAAAACAGAGGGGGAACAATGGCTTTGAAGATGGCCACAGAGCTCTGGGGACCAAAGCAAATGGAAAAATAAAATTAAACTATAACATCCTTTCTTCCATGCTCCGTGTCCAGCAGCCCCAATCTCTGTCCTCTCTTCTTTTTTTTTCCCTCAAGTAACCTGCCAACCATCTTTCATAAGGAAATGTTCCAAGTCCATTAACGAATAAACACATTGAGAGCGGGCTAAGATGTATAAGTCGGTAAGCTACAAAATGTAGCCATTTACAGCTGTAAAAGGGAAAATGAAAAGCATTTGTCTTAAAAACTGCTGCATGATAAACAGTATTTCTTTCATATCAGCAAAATGTGTTTAGTCTAAAATGAATATATAAAAAGACATTGATAAAACTAAATGATATTGGTAAATTTCCAGTGTTCTATATATAGTCATGTGAATTATTTTCAAAAATTAATTATCTGAATATAAAAGGTCTATTCAAAACTGTAACATTTTATTAATTTTTTTTTTCACTTTTAATCAATTTAATGCATCCTGGTGAATAAAAGTTTTTTCTTTTTTACCTTTATTTCTCCAAATATTTAAATGGTAGTGTATATACTGCATGTATACAAGAAAATTAATATACAGTACAGTACTTGTGTAATGTAGATCTTGTTGATGAACTTAAATTGATCTGATACATATAGTCGCAGAAATAAACAACTTTGATTATAACACCTATAGTCAATAGGTAGCTTGTTGCCTTTTTGATACTCAATCCTTCACCTTTTCAAGTGCAAGACTCATTTTCGTCCCATCTGCTGCAGTCACTGAGGAGGGAAGGATGTCGTTATATTGATGCACTGATTGCACAATCTCTCATCTCTAGATTGCTCTCAGCATCTATCCATCTAAGAGTCTGAACCACTGTATAGTTATGTGACTATGCGTGCAGGAGGGAGCTCGACATTAGCAAATGGCCATCAATTCTTAAATTAACAACCAC
This sequence comes from Carassius auratus, assembly GCF_003368295.1. Lineage (NCBI taxonomy): Eukaryota > Metazoa > Chordata > Actinopteri > Cypriniformes > Cyprinidae > Carassius > Carassius auratus. The sequence goes on along the minus strand of NC_039244.1, from coordinate 21,678,127 downwards.
CAGACTCCTGCTAACTGCTTGCTTACAATATAACCAATCTTTCATCAATACTCTGTGTCCATACAGATGCAGGTAGAATGGGGAAAAGCGATGGGAGGGAGAGGAAACAATAAAGGGCGAGCCCGTGTGGGTGAAGGAGTGAGTGAGAGAGCGATAAGCTATTTATCTGAAAGCTGTCTCCCGCCTTCACCTCGGTTTAAAGTAAACCGGTTTCCATTAATGGCTCTGTCACATAAATGCTCTGATAGAACATTGTTGGGAAAATGATGGCTATCACAATAATCACCATCCAATCCACACAGGCTTTTAGCATTCAAAAACTCACACTGCAAATTGAGTTGACAATTACTAAATTTCTGTGAAATGATCCACTAGATGCATGAAGAAAATGCATGATGTGGTCTATGATGTGAGAGCAATTATTATCTCCATAATGGTTATTGTATCTACGGTTATGCTATCTCACATTATTACTAAAAAAACAAACAAAAATGAACTGAAATGTAAGCTGGTAAAGTGCACCAGGCTTCATTTGTACTTTATGGCTTGTATTAAGAGTTCTGATGTTACTATGTGGTTTGTACATCCGATCTGAAGCCCGGAGGTAAGGACAGCGAGAAAACAGAGATAAAACTCATGATAAAAAAAAAAAACATTCTAGCTATTTACTTAGCTTCCTTTGATCAGAACATTAAGCACCAGCCCGCATTCTTTCCCTCACACTGCATTTCCAATGGAAATTGAATGACAGGGCACTGTTTATATTTCTATTTGATGCTTCAGTTAACTGTAGATTCTGATCAAGCGCACTTTTGAAGCTTGAAGGATAAAAAGGTGAGCATTTGACGAATTGTGCATTACGATAAAGATGCCATTAAAAAAATACCATTCGGCAAGATATAAGTCCAACCCCCTTTAAGCTGAGGTACTGTATACACAAATTCAATTCAATTATTAAACATAAAATTACATTTTAAATTAAACTAAATTAAACAATAAATATACAAATGAACAAAAATACGTTTAAATGCGTAACGCGTGTTTGTCACTTGCTACACTTTGTTCTTTGATAGGAGTGGTTCCAAATATGTAAAACCATTTTTTATTTTATTTCACTATTTATTTGGAAAGGAGGATAGGCAAGAGAGAGGTGGAGCGCACATCTGAGTGGGGGAACAGAGAACAGTTCTGGGCAAAGTATGATGTTTCTACCATATAGTATTCACCAGGTGGGAGAATAAAGCTTATGTAATAATATTTGATAGAGAAGACTTAATAAATGGACATTTAATGTGTCAACTGTATTCAAACAAAAACTGGAAATGAAATTATTTGAAAAGCAAACATCCAACTCTGTCTTACTTTTTTAATTAAACATGTCAGAATGCCATTCTGGATCACTCCAGTCTAATTTAAAGGGTTAGTTCACCCATATATTAAAATTATGTCATTAATAACTCTCTTCACAGCAGGTCAGCATTACAACAGTGTACTGTTTGAGTAAATGAATTACTCCGGGATATTGGTTTGTTTTATCTCAGAGGGAGTGTCAGCCACATTAAAAAAGTTAACAGCTTAAGTAATTTGTGGATTAATGCGTATTGGAGAAGCGAACAGTTTCAAACGATTCAGTTTGATTTGGTGAACTGGTTCAAAAAGATCCGGTTACATCGAGTGATTCGTTCGTGAACCAGATATCACTACACTGCAGAGTTTTGAACTCTCTCACAACAGACCCAGAAGAGAAGACAATGCTGAATAAAGACCAAAATGTATTTTCGATGCTTCAAAAAGTTCTAACTAACCATCTGATGTCACATGGACTACTTTGATGATGTTTTTCTTACCTTTCTGGACATGGACAGTATACCGTTCACGACATGAATGACATGAGGGTGAGTTATTAATGACATAATTTTTATATTTGGGTGAACTAACCCTTTAACCCTTGACCAAAAGCTAAATGTTATGATTCTTTAATAGAGGTGGTGTGAAACATCTGGGCTGGTGATCTGAAGGGTTGCAAGTTCAAAGGCCAGACAGGTTGATTCATGAATTTACCACCATGGTGCCTTTGAGCAAAATACTTTACCCAGTTTTTTCCAAGGGGATTGTCTGTCATAAAGGAACTGCAATTATTATTAGAATTATTATTATAAGAATTATTATTATTATTATTTTTATTATTATTAATAGTTGCACACATATAACTATAAACAAAATAGCAAAATTGTACGGTATATACAATTATCACCCAAAAAAGAAAATTACCCCATGATTTACTCACCCTCAAGCCACCCCAGGTATATGACTTTCTTCTTTCGAACATTATAATTGAATATATATTAACTATTGTTGTGGCTCTTCCCAAATTTATAATGCTTGAATCATTATAATGGAAAACAACTAACGGATGCGAGCGGCACGGCGTGACAAAATACTGTACAACCACTGATCTATAACAGAGATTCATTATATATAGATCATTCAATAGAACTCAATATAATTAGTGATGCTGTCTACACTGGTTTCGACATGACATGACATGACACCACAAATCCCTGACAGTAAACTGCTGCCGCGTTTTATTTATGACGTGCTGACACAAATTTCAAATGATTTTCATTTGTTGCGTCCAGTCTAGGCAGTCTTTTAGCTGATGTATCTACACTTTAAGTGTAAGGAGAGATGACTGAGGACAGTGGCAAATGATTTGCGGATCCTCAGTGCCACTGACAAACATATAATCATGTCAAATATGTGGTAAGTACTGCTTCTCCAGAGTATAAACAGAGTATGACGGCGCATGTCGAAAGTGATAATAAAAACTAAAAAGCGATCGTGCATTCAATAAGGGCCAGGCAGGGTGGGCATCACGGTGCCGGTGCTACAACGTGATGTCTATCAGCCATCGGCCCAACCCTACTTCACAGGCTACTTAGCACTATAATAAATGGTTAGATAATTTGAAAACAATTCACAAATGGTGACTATCTATCTATGCCCACTGCACTTTGTGGGTAATGAGCTGCTTCAGATGTTTTAAATGGGTATGTGACCCAGCTAGGAGAGCAAACCGAATAGCTCTGTTTATCTCAGCGAGTGTATGTCCTTTGTCTAAGAGTTGATGCGAACGTTGATTGTGGCACGGGCCACGTAATTAATGGTCCCGGCAGCCAAGGTCAAGGGAAGGTGTGAGCAGCGTAGGACAAATATTTTCTGGAGCGGTAGGGTCAAGCGGAGATAAACACATTCACAGATCAGCTCCAGTCCAGTTGCAGGGAGCTGCCAAAACAGATTGGGATCCAAGCGAGAAGGGGGGGGGGGGGGGGTTTGAAACACGGACCACACCATAATGATGTCCTGCTCTGTTTGCTAAGTACTTTCCACGACAGAGCAAAGAGTCCCGGGCAGAGACAAATGAACAGTGGTCTCTACCGCTTGGGCTTCATTCACGAGCTGCTGAGGAGCGGACCTGAATTTTCACAGGGAGGAAGTTACTGTCACGCTGCCATAAATATTAATATTAATTAATTTCCCATTCCTGTCAGGGCCAAAGGCTGGGATAGATTTATAGCAGGCGGAGGCTTTTCAAGTGGTCATATGTAACGCTATCAGAACAAGAATCAGAGGGGAAAAATACATGCCAGCCGACACAATCCATATTTATAAGACAACCTTCCTTCCCTTGGCCGTCCCTTGGAGAGCCAGACATGTAGAAACAGACTGCACATTTAAAAACACAATCAAAACTTGGGCACCCAGACCTTCATCAAACTTTCAAAGACATAAGTGTTCATTTAGTCAGCTATTTTCATTTAAGTCTTAGTCCCGTGCTAAAGTGTCCTTGTTAGTTTATATCATATTATGTCAACCGTTTCCTATTTAGATTTAGTCAAGTTTTAGTGTACTAAAAGTTTCAACATTTTGATCTAGTTTTAGTCCAATAAAACTTGACATTTAGCCATAAGATTATTATTAATTAACAGTAAAGCAGTATTAATTTTGGCAGCCATTTTTCATTTTGTCTTAGTCTTACTCAAATGTAAATTTCATATTTAGACAAACTGTTTTTGTTTACTCGACATGTATGAGCATTTTAGTCAGGTTTTTTAGTCAATGAAACCTTAGTCACATTTTCGTCATTCTGTATAATGGTTAAACTGATTATTCGTAATTATTGTTGTCATTTGAGAAATTAGCTTTTGCATTTCAGGTATTGCACTTTCACCAGTGAGCACAAATAAACAGAATGTGGACATACACATGGTGTATTTTACCTCATCTAGTGCACTGATTTATTATAGGCTCTTTATTATATAAATCAATACCAAAGACTTATGCAGTGAAATTCCTAATAATTCCCAAAAATTGCAATAGTTTATTTTTCTATGAAACAACAGCGGTTGTATAATAGATACATACATACATACACACACACATACACACACACACATACACACACACATACATACACATACATACAATCTTGAATCTATTTTTATTTCTATCTATCTATAGATCTATCTATGTAAAAAAAAAAAAAGAATTGTGGAATAATTTTTACTCAGAAACTGCCAGTAAATTTAAATAAATTACAATAAAACGTGAAGTAACACACTGAATTAAATGTAACATTTTAATTTTTCTTTGAAATTCTAAGTATTTTCTTGTAAAACATATTCCAATAATCTGTTATATATTTTTTTTACAATGTAAAAACAAAACAAAAATTTATTTTTTCACGACTACAACGATCCCATATATTACATACATCCATAATTCAATGAACAAAACCCTATCCATACCCAAACCCAAGAGTTTTCTAATAGCATTGGTGGAATGAGTTGTCTTCCTCCAGCTCACTTTGTCCCCAGCGGGGCCAATGTTTCCACTGGCAGGGCTCATTTTCAGGGACATTGTTTGCATCATGGGGTCATTTAACTGTAACTGTCACCTGCAGGTAGAACCATCTTGTTCTCTCGTTCTGCATCCCTCTCTCTCCATCCATCTATTTGTCTCTCCCTCTCTTTGATCCATCCCTCGATCCCTCTGTCCTGAAGCTGTCACCATGCAGAATGTGTGCCTGGCCTGGAGAGGGATGGCTGCTGCCAAGCACAGGGCACCGGCTGCATTAGCGGCTCCATAAATAGCCCCGGTCCAGCCTGTGACATTACCTGGCTACGACAAGATAATCATGATGAATCGCTCCAGAGCAAACTGCACACCACCAAGGAACAAAGAGCAGCAACAACACAACATAATTGTGATTCTCTTTTATCCTCAACATTTGTCCCCTTTTTTTTCTTTACATCATGAGAAAAGGTGTAAAACAGTGCGAGAGAGAGTGAGACAAATGCTCCGTTCCAAAACCTAGTGAGATGCCTAGGGAGGCAGTGTTTAAGACATCACAGACACACTTCTGATGCAAAGACTGTTCCAAATGGTAGGTACTTGATTTTACTGACTCGTTTTAGCCTAAGGCAACAATGCATTTAGCCTTCACAAAAAAGTCAATCCCAGAATTCATTGTGATGAGGAAAATAAACCCAAGATGGGGGACAAGGCAAGAAAAAGGAGAAGGGGAGAAAATAAAAGGGTCATGGATGTGTTATTTTGGGGTCTTGGAGGGGATCGGGTCAGTCTAGACTCAGAGGCGTTTGACAGATATAGGGTCTGGCTGATAACACCATGGTAAACTCTTTTCTGCCTGCATACCTGGCCAAACACACAAAAACACAAACACATCCACAGCTAGCGGCCTGCCTCAGAGAATTCACCAACGCTCCAGTTAAATGGGCCATTTAAAGCCTCGCTTGTGGGCGTAATTTACATCAATGAATGTTTCAGATCAATAAAGGCTTCCTTCAATAAACAGTTTCTGACTAATTACCAATGAAGTGACCACAGCCTCCAATTAAACAGACAAATCAATACAGTAGAATTAAAATATACTGTAGAAAAATAACCAAAAGGATTATCAGGTAAGAAGCAAAGAGCTTTAAACTCCCATCTAACAGAACAGAGACAATGACACAATAGGGCATCACAATTAATAAAAAAAACAACAGAAAAAAATAAAAAATAACAGCTGCTGCGAGTAACTAATAATGAAAATGTTGACTATAGCATTTAATTGAGGTCTCATCAGTAACAACATATAATTTAAGCAATATTATCACAAATGCACTTAACATTTGATTTATTTTCGGATGCAACACAAAAATGAGTACTGAAGGTTCACCTGGTATCCAAAATGAAGCTTTAGAACTAAAGGGAAAAGTGTGTGAGTTTTGATTCTTATAATGGTGCAACCCTTTAACAATCAAATCAGAATCACAGTGCTTTATGTAACTACTTGTTTATCTTGAATCATGACAGGACAGTCACAGACTCAATTGGCCAATGTCACCAGTATTGTGTCAGACTGCCTGAAAACAGAATGTGGTTTTACAGTGGGATTGATCGTATTTTATGAAGTGGATGACACCCTTATCAAGAGGCAATGGAAGGCAGCGCTGCATAAGTGCTGTGCCACTCAGGGAAAAGTACTTGACTTAAAATCGGACAAAAGTACACTTAACATTGACATCGCACCAACACAGATTATACGTATGGAACAATTCAATGGATAGGAGCCTCACAAGACATATTGTGTTTGTGTAAAAGGCCAACTTATTCAGAAAGGTCAACATGTCAAAAACTTGCTGTTGTAGTATTCCAGAATGACTGATTTAAATAAGAGATAAGAGGTTCCTGCATGAGTATAATGTTCTGTTTTCGCTGATATTGGACAAGCAGCTTCTAATGCAATGTTTTAGGGACAGGACGCCCCAAAATTAAAGTTCTGTCATTTACTCACAATCAATTATTCAAATCCCATTTGATTTTCATTCTTCCATGGTACAAATGTAAAGATGGTTAGCAGAACTGTTCTTTGTCACACAATGAAAGTACAATGAAAGACTCAAAAATGACAAATAAAATCAATTTTATTTTATTGAATTTTTTTCAAAAGAAATCTATTCCACATCTGTCCAGTGTCCACCAAGGCTGCCTGCAATGACTCAAAATACATTTACTTCCTCACATAAAGGTGTTGATTTTTTTTTATTTTTTTGGAGCTATTTGGTTTAAATTACATCTATTTGCATTGTATGGAAAGATCCGCCTGGTGAATCTGCAAAATATCTAATTTTGCGTTCCACAAAGAAAGAATATCACACAGGTTTGCACCAACATGAATCTCCCATTTTCATTTTTGGATGAACTAATTAAAAGTTCATTTAAAGAAGCAAGTGAGCTTCACAACAGAGAGCTGAGCTCTGGGATCTGTGTAGGTACACATAAATCAATAGGTGTTGTTATAGAGTCTATCCCCACCCCGCTGGGCCAATTTTTTCTTACAGCATGGAAGTCGATGTCTCAGGGCCATTACTGCTAGCAGTGTTCCAGGTCCATCAACGTCTAGATACCAAGAAGAAGAGCGCAATATAAACAGATGGAGATTTAGGAACCATCAGGTCTCATGTTTTTAGGAAGCCCTTTTGGCAATTCTTCAAAACTGTTATGAAATAAAATACACACACACACACAAGGGTAAATTACATTTTAGAAAGCATCTGCTACCTCTTAAAAAAAGCCTATGGTGCACTAACAAGGGCAGTGGGACCACAACATATTCCGACAAGACAGAGACCAGTTCGTACCAATTACAAAAAGGGACCACTACTGAAGCCCGCCATGGAATGGAGCTCCGCATGGCCATTATGAAGCATGCAATTCCTTTGTAGACAGATAATTGGAGTAATAAGTGACAGCAGCTAACAGTTTAAAAGCACCTGGGATGTCTGTGAATTGTAAGGCAACTGAGCACGTCTCCCTTCACCACTGCAAAAGAGAGAGAGGATCCTGAAGATCTATTGTCTCATGAGAAAAAGCGACTGGATGCATAAAAGCACTAGGAGAAAGGCCTTAAAGGAAGTTATGAAATATCCATTGACTATTATTCAAACATAACACTCCAAATCACAGCAGTATATTCCAGCACATGACATAATTGCGTCCATGCAGCTTCAGCGAAGTACATCGCTTAGCGTTTTATGCACTACCTGTGAGTGATGAGCTCTGCCGACACATCATCACACCCATCCTATCAGTGCAGCATATGAGAATTTATAACTTAATAAGTGTAAGTATTAAAGAATAAATTAGGCTGTTTTCATACACACATTTCGTTCCATGCTTAAGTGAAGAATGAAGGGACAAATTGGTAAGGATCTTTACAAACTTTACTGCGGCCGTTAAGCTCGTAAACACTGAGCAAAACATTTCTATTGTATTACACCATGTTATGCTGTAGAATCAGGTTATTTTGTACCTTAGTGCCTTGTAAACAAAGGTGTTGAACACTTTAAAAGTTTAACCTGGTAATTGTAGACCAAGCTTGTACATATTGTACATTCTTTCTTAATATATTTAGTTGTGACAAATCACAAGGTCAGATTTTCAATAGTAGATTTTTTTTTTTTTGTTTTATACATAATTTTTTTTACAGTGACTATAGAAAACCCTGTGAGTGCATGTGTGTTGATGAGTGCTCAGATGGCAGTGGAGATGCCCATATATTATTTTCATGTAATATTGTGGGGTGGGGGGGGGGGTATGACCAATTCTGCACTTCTTGTCTGGAAAGGCAGTCAGGGATTCAGCACTTGGAATGTGTGGGTACAGGAGGGAGCATTTCTTTCACCATTCTCTTTCTCTCTCTCTCACGCACTCTCTCTGCTTGTATGCCACCAGAGTGCTGCTGGCTCCGACTGGCATCAGCTCAAGGTCATTGAGTGTCTCTGAAAGACCGGGCTGCAGATGGGACTCGGCCTGGGCTAAAGCTGGCATGCTAAATTACTAGAGATTCAGAGCCGTGCATCTCGGTTACCGGCAGACGGGCTCAGCTGAGGCCACTGCTGCGAGCAGTATTGAGATTCCCCTGAAGAGGATGGATATTGATATTTCAAATTCTCCTCTGTGTTGTCAGTGGCCTTGCATTAAGAGTCATCTCTGACAACAGTGAGAGCACAGCACAACAGACACAGGGTGCTAAGAGCCAGAACTGAGAGTGGAGAGACCACAGCAGTGTTTGAATAGTGCACATGCGAGAGAGAAGAATGAAAAAAAAAGAAAGTACTGAAATGTACACTGGTGCTAGCACAGGTTGTTTTTGGATATTGCAAACAGCATTTTTAAATTAAAACTTTGATTATATCCAAATCTTTTAATCATTTTTCATTCATATTAATTAGACTTTCTAACCTCATTCTGAATTAGAATTTTAGTTTAATAGAAATTATTGCAGTGCGCAATGATCTAATGGCAAATAAAAATATATTTTTTAATTACATTTCTAATTATCCATGTCAGTACTTTCAGCAATATCTATAAATATAAATATTAATTAGCACTATAGTTAAAGAAAACAGAAGAGACAGAGAAAAGGAGGAGACAGAACAAAACTGGTGCATAGGATGTGGTCTGGCTGTCAGCACCTGTTTTGAGTTTCTCAGATTTGTATTTGGACTGGGTCTTTTTCTGCCAAAGGAAGTGCTTAAAATCCTCTGTTCTGAAAAAAAAAAGAAAAAAAAGTCCTCAAGCACTGAGTGTCGGCTTTGAAAGTCTGCCTGAATAGCTACCTGACAGCAGGCTGAGAAAATGCATGTACCAAACCTCGTGAATTGCTACAAAAGACTGTTGATAACATTTGGACTGGATGTTTTGCTGTGGCCAAGAGACCTAAAACTTTGGTTACCTGCAATGAATTTCTAGTTTTGCCTTTGATTATACATCCACACACAGCATTTTCATCCTAATAAAATATTGTAAAATGATCACTGGTCATGTGCAAATCATTCAAAACAGGACTTTACAAAGTCTTTGTTTTGGTGGTGGAAAACAAAGCCTAAACATATCACTTTCAAACAAAAATGTACTAGTGTGGATGTGGACTGAGATGTTGAGGAGATCTTTTGACGAAAAGAGGAGATGTGAGATTATCGAAGTGCTTTTCCTCAGGCGAAGCTGGAGATTTAAGCAAAAGTCTTAGTTTGGTCTCCATTTATATCTCTTGCTGTCTGGAAGAAATAAATGCAATGCTTTGGAAGTGCACACACAGTCCTCAAACTAAATCTGTCCTCAAAGAAAACTTGCCTCAGCAGAGCAGCTGTCAGTGAAGCACGTCTCAAACCAGCATTTATCCACGGTTCTGAAACTCGGTTTTTAAGTGATGTGAGCAGAGCAGCCAGACAAACAGGCAAAAATGAACACACACACAAATTGAGCTGACCCTGCAGAATCCTCTTTTCCGCTGATAAGGGGTAAAAATAATGCTAGCCAAAATGGAACACATGAAAATGTCAATGAGACCACTGATTATTTTTTCCATGATGCCTCGCCCCCTCAGTTTCATCTGTTAGTAATATAACAGAATTTTAAAAAATGAAGCCGAATGCAGATGATCTGATGCAGTCAATTACTCATCCCATGTAAAACAACCAAAAACATAATGGGGATGGGGGTGACACTCTATTGGTGCAGGAAAGATGCACTGCCATGGTGAGGCGAGGAGGAGAGGCATACGGTTGGAAAGGCACGGGGTAAGACAGTGAGATATGGCAACAGGATGACTGAGGAGAAGGAAGTCGACTTCGCAACCCAGCGTGTGGTTGGGGGGGCATGGGACTTCAATGGCATTGTGGTTACGCTTGAGCGCGGCCCACAGCAGGAGGCACTCGCTGTAGAGCCCAGCAAGACATCAAAACAGACCGAAATATGCTGGAGAGGACGCCCAAATACCACTGTCACAGAGAGATAACACGGACATATGCATATGCCAGCCGAGTCACTCTCTTTTCAGACAAAACAAACAAGCATCATTCACTGCAGACACTCGGAGAGATTTCTACTGCAAGTCACAATTTAGAAACCCAAAGGAAAAGTTTTTTTGCTCTGAAGTTGCTCGGTGTCATTTGTCGTTTCAGATGCTTTTTCATTAAATTGCTTAGGAGAAATACAAATACAAACAAATAAAACCTATGGCATGTCAGCTGTTGATAAGGCAAGAGTATGGAGCTTTAATGCAGGAGTCATTTAATTTGCTTTTGGGTGAATTTGATGAAAAATACTGTAAAATGAACTCTTGAAAATCTTTATAAAATTAGACATTAAGCTCGCTTTTGACTCTAAGAGGAGACATGTGAGATCATGCGGTTTAATTCTCAGGAAAAAGGCTGACACTGAAAGTAAAACAACTGAGCAAAATTGTACAATTCCTGTGGACATCTCACAGTGGAGAAGAGAATAGAAGGTATGAGAAAAGGTGCCAGAAGAGAAGAGAAGAGGACTTGTTTTTGGACACTATTACAATGGAAATACCATAGGTTTTACCATAGTAAGTACCTTACTGTAAATTCCTTGATGCATGAAAATTATAATCAAACAGAACCAAAGTACCTTGATATCACCTTCTGATACCATCACTTCACCATAGTACAACCACAACACTTGGAACACTTGAAAATGGAAGAGAGGAGAGGAGGAGGAGACTGGACTGCCTCACTTGCATTCACCTGGGAGCCTCGAGCGCATTGGCACAGGTGTTCAGACAGGGACAATTCAGCTCCAAACATGAGTAATGAGCACTCAGGGGGAGTTTGTGCAGGTACACAACACACACACACACACACACACACAAGTGCTGAGAATGCAACACTCATTTGTGTTGTTTTGATACTTCTGTTTTCTTGATCCGATGTTGGCAAGAGTCGCTGCAGATCCCTGCAGGTTCACCCTGAGCTAAGGCAGCCCTTGTATATTCACCAAAACAGCAAGACTGAGCCAGAATCACTTAGATTAGAAAGCCAAACAATTTTCTAAAACTTTCATGAAACTGCTGGTAACCATGGCCTTGTTGCAAGGTTGTCCTACACAGCTCTTTTTCAGTGTAAATAGCAAAAAAAAAAAAAATGAGCCAGATGAGCAAGATGAGCCAGCCAACATGAAAATGTAGTGGTCTCGTGGACACCAGCGAGGAAATAAAGGGAACCTGTGATTGTCTGTGTGATCCAAAAGAGAAAGACTGCTCCCAAATCCAATTAGGCCTGTGCTCCTTTTCCCTGCAAGGCTCTCGCTGAGGGCAGAAGGCGGAGGAAAGGGGGTTTTGGAGAGATAATGACTCAGACTGGAGAAAGACAGGAGAGTTAGAGAAAGGCTCTGTGTCAGCACTGAAAACCTTTACGCCTAGCAGCCCTGAAAACCCTCTTCAACGCCTGCAAGAGGAGCAGCTGGCTTCAAGTTCGGTCAGCACAAAAGCCGGGATCACTCTGGCTTTTAAACAGACAAAGTGAGAGCATAGAAGGCGCAAATAACGCTTATCAATAGCCTTTACAACATCACTCCGCTAGCTAAGGTAGACTATGTTTGGACCCAGAGAGTCAACAGCTAAGCAAGTGCCATTGATGTCAATGCAAATGCTAATGCATAGCTTTCTGCAGACAATATAGATTATGTTGAATGTTGGTGCTCCTTTAGATAAAGAGTACAAATTAGTGGTTGCTCAGGGTTTACTTTTTGATTGCTAATAGCAATGACTATATCTTAAAAGCAGGGTGACAAATGGCCAATATAAAGCAAATTAATATGAAATCATAATTATTAATTTTAAGACAGAAACATGCTGCAATTAATATTTTACAAAATATTTACGAAATAAGTCAATATGAGAAATAATTTGAAAAAAAAGTATTACATCTGTAAGATAAATGATTTTGTACTTTAGAAAGATAATTTAAATTCTGTAATTCAATTATACCCTTTCTCACAGATAAAGAAATGGTTAAAAACATTACAAAAAGGAAGTAAAAACTGTAACCACCAGAGCACTCATAGACATAAGTATCTGTCATGTCAATGAGTGCAATAACCTAACTGTCTGCATTCAGGCACTGATGGTGTTTGCGGTGCTGTCAAAATAAAAGTCCAGCTTTTAACACGTATTAGCAAATGCCACTAATTAAAAATAACAAATAGAGGCTCATAAAACTTCTTTCATGTCCCAACATCAATATTAATGTCTATCTGTCCTTTCAGTCCAGATTGGTAATAAGTTCAAATAAGTCCTAATAAACGGTCAGCATCTCTCTTCAACAGTGTGAAAACCCCCTGTTAGGTCAGCAATAACTCAAGCCTGGCATCTGTGAGGGGTTCAGAGGATTCATGGAGCCACTATATCCATATTTCACTAAGAGATCATCGGCTTCTGTTAGGATGTCATTCTGAGTGACTTACAGTCCTTCGGCCAAGCCCTTGGCTTCACTCAAATGCTTTAGATCTCTCGCCTCACTCAGTTGTAGCTTGTTTTCCACAAGGACATGGAGAATTTGTTGGAGTGGTCAGAAGAGAAGCAAAATGTTGCATTTTGCTCAGAATTTCATTAAATATATATAGCGCATTTCGAACCCAACTCAAGTTTTTGCAGCAACCCTTCTACATACACACACACACACACACACACATACATAAATTGACCACATTTACCATTTTAGCACACTATCAGTGAGGACTCACCATCAAAACAAATCTGTGTTTTCGCACCATTATTTGCAACACATTGTCTTTGTACTGTCATCACATTCAAAAATGTATTTCTTCTGCCATGACACTGGTGATTCAGCAGCATATACAAAGCAGTACAGCAAAAACTGTGTGTATATATAATATTTTATACATTTACATCCCTATGCATTAATTGTAGCCACTACTCCCCTATGTATTTTCATTAAACAGCATCAAAAAGTCATTTAGCACTCACAGCATAATATACTTGCCAGTCATTCTCTGTCTCATCATCAATAAAAGCCACATTCCACGAAAACGATAAAAACTATATTGATTTTGATCATCATAATTGCACTGGGTTACAATAAGGCAACACCGGTTAGAAAACAGCCAACCAATGACAGAGCCTTTCTTTAGCAGACTGTAGAGACAGTCTCTTTGATTCACTCACATTTTGATGACAGATAAGACGTTCTCAATTTGCAAATTAAATCAAAAGTTTATGATCCAATTACTAGAAACATAACCACCCAACTGAATAGTAACTCTGTCTAATTTACTTCTCAAATAAGATGTTTACAAGTCAATTTTACTTGCTTTTGGCACTTGGTGCATATTCATTTAGTCTGATATCTTTCTACAAATCCCCTCATTATTCCTACAAAAACTGCCACACAGAAAATACAGAACATCAAAACAAACACACACACAAAAAAAGAACAAAGAGCATGTTGGTGAGAGAGAATGCGGCTGAGGCCAGGTGACTGATAGCGCCATTTTCGTCTCAGATGCTGAGAATCTTCCCAATTTTTTCCTTTTATCTTCTCCATCCCTATCTTCCTCTTTTTCCCTCAATCTTACAAAAGAGGTCATATTTTAACATAATTAAAGCAAATCAAGTGTATCACTGCAGGCGAGAAGGAAAGATAATGCCTTTGACTGCAGGATGCACCATGAAAATGAATAACTGATTTCATGAGGACAAGCTTGCACTTCCTCTATTCTCGCAGGGCGACACAGTCCGCTACAGAAGTGGGACAGCTCACGGCCAGCCTCCAACTCTACAGGAAATCAAGCGCTGAGGAAAGAGACGTATAATATACAACTTACAAATACACCCCCAAAAACACCCATTTGCTCTCTGCTTGTGCCTTTGTAGCATTTTCATTCCTGCAGCGGTAGCAAGAGGCCCGTGACATGCACTATTGATTTCAGCTTCAGTCAGCACAGTCATATGACAGGCGCCACACGTATGAAAACACTCAGACCGATAGTGGTTGTCTCTTTTTCATCTCTCTTTGTGCCAGTGGGCGCTCCCTCTCTCTCTCACTGTATCCTAGAGCCAAAAACTCACACTCATCAACGGAAACACAGAGAGATGTCGCACCTGCATTCATATTTAACGCTGATGTGTGCAGATCCTGACTGTAATTAAAACAACCAAGCAAAGTGAAATTCACATCATCTCTGTTTGAGTCCCAACAGTTACTGCGTGCGTGTTTGCGCAAGTGAGAGAAAAGATCATAAGCCACGCGCCCCGACGCTGCGCTTTTCCACCTGGGAGGAAGGAGAGGGCGGTACCACAGCTGCTCCGATCTAAAACAAACACCTGCAGTTTGACAGCCTTGGTGTCTCCTGCACCCGTGGAAAATTAACATCCTCCTAATTCATTTATGAGCCAAAGATAAAGCTCCAAGCCTTCTCGGCTTATCCAAACAACACAAAGGGCAGCACCTGCGTCTTGAATTCCCTCAGCGTGTTACAGGAATATCCACCAACCGCTCAATTAAAATAGGCTCTGCTGGTATCAGATCGGCATGGTGTTCGATCCTACCCAGACGGGCAGAGGGGATCAAATGAGTGAGTTACGCAAGAATTAGCCTGCAGAGTAGAAATGGCAGTTTTTCTTCCACTGACAGCTGGAAAGAAACAGAAAATGCAATATCTGTAAAAGCATACAATTTAGCCATATCTTCAACTGCAGTCTAACCATGCAAACAGTGACTTAGCTTCTAAGAAAATGCCTTGAGGGGAAAGTGGAGTGCCACAGTTTCACCGAAACCTCTCAAAAATGTTCCAGATTTAGCAATAGCAACTAAATAATGCAACTGCAAACCATCCATAGGGTGCCACAACTTTAAATAGTTATGTAGATATTGTATCAGTATCTAGGGTTCAGATAATATGGTGTATACTCTATGTCCTTCAAATAAAAAAAGGTTTATAAGCGGTGTTTTATGGGGCTTGACCATACCTTTGAAAAAACAAATATCCACTCTACACCAATGACGTGCTACTGAGAATGTCAAATAGAAAACTGCTTAGCATGCTAAAAGTCACATTCAGTTTGGTGCCTCTCTGTAATAGTAGCAAAAATGTAAAATCTGTTCAGTCATTTTTGAG
Source organism: Carassius auratus (assembly GCF_003368295.1). NCBI lineage: Eukaryota > Metazoa > Chordata > Actinopteri > Cypriniformes > Cyprinidae > Carassius > Carassius auratus. The sequence goes on along the minus strand of NC_039244.1, from coordinate 21,662,116 downwards.
AAGCCTGGTCCAACAATCATCTGACCCAATTTTTATAACAATTGGACAAAAGTAGGAGAAGCAGTGGGCAAAAAAATAAAAAATACATAAACATTCCAAGGCAGCCAATAACCAGACAAAAAAAAAAACCAGACAAAAAAAAAAAGAGTTTATTTCAAGACACAGTCGTAGAAAAGTTATTAACAGAAAAAAAAGATAATAAAAAATAAACTATTAAATTGGCAGTGGTGCTATAGGGTTTGTTCTGAAAACCGTCAGTTTGTTAAAGGCCTATTCAGAACTGCCACCAAGTAGAGAAGTACTTGATGTATGATTAATATGGCTGCCACAGACTCCAACCTAGAAGAATAAGAAAATTAACAGATACAATAGATCAGGCCTCTTCAACTCCAGTCTTGGATGGCAATGGTCCTGTAGACTCACTAATCTCAGTTTAACCCACTTGTCTGTAATTTGTAAGTTATTCTGAAGACATGATTGGCTAGTTCAGATAAGTTTGCTTAGGGTTAAAGATAAACTGAACAGTTGAAGAGTATTTTTTTTCAATAATTTGTTCTAGTTAGGGCAGGGATGGACAACTTTGTCCCTCAACACCCACTGTCCTGCAGAGTTTTGCTCCAATCTTAATCAAACACCTGAAAAATCTAACCCAAACCCTTTTAGAATTACAGACAGGTGTGTTTGAATAGAACTGGAGCTAAACTCTGCAGGACAGAGCTGCCTACCCCTGTTTCCAATCGATGCCTGTTCCCTAAAAACACAATGACGTTATAAAAAACATGTCTGCTGCAAGTATCGGGGCAGACTCTTCAAGACTCATGTAAGTGTTGCTTTGCTGATCTAGACCTTCGCAGGGTAGTCCTGGCAGTGCTCTGTACCTGGCCTAGAGTTCTATTAAAGCCACTGATTGGCTCTCTTTTTTGGCCATCCTGTCACCACAGAAGGTCAGGAAGAGTATTTCCACAGATCAAGCCGGAAAGATAAGATGTACGCTGCTTCCTTCCAAGATGCTGAGAGAGCTGCCAGCAGCTTGTAGCGTGATCCAATCATCGCAGGTCATCAGACAATGTCTTTACTTCAAGTTTTACAAATAGCAAGCCGACTGAGACAAGGTTTAGAGTCCTCTTCAATGAAACATGGAGTATGGCATTGCCCTACAATGGCAAAAGGTCAGAGCAACATATACTGCGGAAATGTTGCCCTTAAAAAGGTGCTATGGTACGGTGTACCTAAAGGAGGACAGGAATGAGTTATGTTTGCTGCTTCCATGCAGTTAGCTTCTTTTTAGCACAGCACAAAACCAGAGGTCAGTGAGTTACAGTGCTGCAAGGCCTACATGATAAGTCTTGTTTAATAATAACGTAGCATGGATGTTTCAGAGACTTTTCTGGGTTTTCAAAACACAGGCTGAGAATGTTTGGAAAGATGGAGGACAGGATTCCAACACGATGCTTCCTGAAAACGCTACATTTAATCTCTCGCCCAAAAAGGTAGGTTCTGTTTCGCGGTCTACTGGAAGTAATCAATCTTTTAGCATTTCATTGTAAAGAAAGACATGCATCATACAAGGGAACAGTCACGATCCACCAATCGGTAACATACGGCCTTGCAAACACGTACTCACGCTCGTACCCAATCACCATGAGCTCCCTGTTCACCTAATAGCCAGTTTTCCGATCGCCGGCACCCAGCGCAGGCAATTAGGAGGAAAGCTGGATGACAGCGTCCCAGAATCCCTCTCTCTATGGACCTGGAGCAACTTAATTGAGACTGAATCTCAGGGACTAGCCCACTTCTTGCAGACGGTCAGCAAATGCAAGCAGGGTCCCAAAGTAACACTGAGAAGAGAAAATATACTCTTCTTGTGGGTGGGAGGGTGCATGTGTAACTATGACTTTGCACGTATAAAATAAAGGGAAAGTTCACAGTTCGGTCAGCGGTTACTCTGCTGTTCCAAACCCGTTTACATTTATGTCTGCTGTGGAACACAAAAGAATACATTGGATAAGGACAAAAAAATCAATAAATAAATGAACACTGTATATGTTTCAAAAATTCAACTTTTGTGTTATAACAAAAGAAAGACTGTTATTTTGGGGGGTTACTATTGTGTTAATACCTGTTCTGAACATCATGATTCAGAAATGCATCCGAGCAGAACTACAGCGGTGCGAGTGTGTGCGCGTGGAAGAGCATCCAGTGTTATTCCTGTGCAGATTGGCCAGAGCTGACCCCTGGGAGAGACTGGTGCCATCTGACCAGCTGGCGAGAGAGCACCACTGACAGGGCCCATCTTACCTTCAGATGCAGCTCTTTTCTGTCATCCCCTCCCTTTCTTTTTCCCTCATTCCTCCCTGCCGCTCGTCACACCAACGCTAATGATGCATGCTGGGTAATTAACATTTAAATTAAGTTAAGCATTAGCATGGCATTCTGGCTTGTAGATTGGCATGCTCCTTGAGAAGCCACATCGAGACAAAAAAAGACAAAGAAAAAAGCTAGATCTCAGGAAACAACAGACTAAGACAGATCTAACAGCTGTGGTCCACTTAGCCAAGTGTTTTCCATGTTCCGCTTTGCTCCCTGAACAACGGCAGTGATGCAAAAAAAAAGAACGCCTTTGCTTTCCCCCAAGCTTGATGTTCTTAGGTCGCCACACGAAATCTTAAGTTATGCATCTATTCCAGATCAGCAACCCAATTTATTTAGCTCTGGGATAACGCTGTGCTTTCTCTGAAAAGGCCAGCATAAATCTCAGCCTGCTTTTACAGACCTACCCTTATTTGTCACTGCTGTCTTTCCGCTTTGTCCTTTTCTTGTGTACTCCGCATGCTGAAGCCAAACTCTGAATCTCTTTTTCTCTCTAAGACTCTGAGTTTTAGAAATACTCTCTGATTCTCAGACACAATAACACACGGCCTTGGCAACATCAAAACATGCTGATCGTTAATAAAAGCGCTCTACATGTTACGAAATCCATCTGGTAGCGCAGTGCACGAACTACGCCAAGGTCATTCAAACACACACATACTGACAAAATGTATATCTGTGAATACGCAACATACGTAACATACAAGTAAAGATTGTGCGAGCAACCTTGTGTGCAGAATGAGATTCACAAAATATGAATAATGTAAACATGAACAGTGAAACTGTAATTATAATATGATTATGTCTAAAATAAACAGTTTTGTACTCAGAGATAAGCCAGACCGTAGTGAATTCAATGCTACAATAGCATTCTGATGTAATTTTGATGAAATCCTTCTTTTTTGGAGCGGCAGAGTTTTGAAGGCAATCTGCCAGACATATCAGGTTTGGAAGGTTTTCAAATGTCATATCATTCATTCCACTGAAAGTGTTGAGTCCTAGTGTGGATGGCTTAGATTTAATGATTGGTTTATTTTTGCGATTCTGTCTCATATTTCTATTCTATTCCCTCTATTTGAATGCCATGTTCAACTTTTGCAGCTCTTCATCCATAAAGGAGATTAATTTTCAAATCGTTTTTCCATTGCGTTCCAAATTTTATGGAGTGCTAGAACCCAGAAAATTGATATGCAAATATCCAAGGTTCCGATTCCCTGATTCTCCAATCTGTTACACTGGAAGAGCCCAATCTCAAGCAAGGAGTCATACTTCTAAGGAAAGTAAATCAGTGCACACAGGTAGGCCTACTGGCAGATATTACACTTGTGCGCTGACGAATAATTGAACTGTTCCATATTCATCACTGCCCCAGAGACACAATTAGATCTCTTATCTCAATGTTTGTGTTCCTACAAACACATTAGCCGCCTTTCCATGGCAGCGACGGAAGAATCCATGGCTTAACACTCATGAAGTGTTAAGAACTATGCAGCCATTGAACACCTCATTGAGCCTTTTAGAAAAGATTAAAAATAAATGCAGTTACTTTAATGTATGCATCATAAATTAAACTAATCAAGCAGATAGATCACTAGAAATGTACCAAAATGTATCATAAAGGTCAATGAAATATTGATTATTGAGAAGAGGTCTATGACTTTTATTAAAGATTGGATGGATGGATGTATTTATGTCTATTTAATGACAAAATATCCCCCAAAAAAACTAAATTGAAAGGGAGTCAGAGGGTTAATATGTAATATGTCCACATCAAAATGTCACCGAAACTTGGGGGGGGGGGGGGGTTGGTGTCAGAAAGAAAAAAATCTGAAATATCCTCAAAACTGCATAGACACAACTTAGTAACCAGTCAGAACTACCTTAGCAACCAAAGAGAAATATGCCCTAACAAAACCTCTTCTTGGGACTCAGAAGCACCAAGTTCTTCAGACTTATGGCACCACATAGAAGGAAATTATGGAAATCTAGGAGATTTATTCTTATTGCAACAAAAACATCCAGATTTATATCATAATCACTACTTCAGTGAATGGAACACACATCGACTTGCTCAGCAGACACTTGAAAGAAGGGTCATCATCATAAAATGTTAAAATCATACTGATGGAAAAAACGAATAAAAACATGAAAAACAAAAACAAGTTATCAGCCCTTAATGGATGAAGGTGTACTGAAAGGAAGATTCATTGCCAAATGCCACTCTCAGCCTTTCATTGCCAGTCTGCATGATCCAATCTGACTGTAATTTATCACATTTCATCTTCCACTTGTGCACTAACAAATAACTGAGCTGCTCCATATTCATCACTGCCCCAGAGAGTCAATTACATCTCTTATCTCAATGTTTGTGCTCCCAAAACACATTTATGCATTATGCTCTTAAGGTCTTATACACTATGCAGTCATTGAAAATACCAGATAAGAACAGTAGAAATGCGCCTTAAAGGTCAATGAAATATTGATGAAGGAAAACAGGTCTATAATGGCTCAGGCTGAGAAACCGTAAATATATGATTCACAGTCTGTACTGTTCCTGCAGGAATGAAAACATTTAGATTTTTTCAAAAGATGCTGATCTTTTTGAAGTGTCCTAAATAAAGGTTCATTATTAAGAAAACGGGGGAAAGAAAGACAAACTTGTACGTGAGGACATATGCGTTGCCAGCCTGATTTAAGACACTCGTCTCAGCCTGTCATTGCCTGCCGCTGTGAATTCTGCAAACTGAGAGTAATTGATCACATATGATCTAAGACACTGATCTAAGTCTCAGGCGTTTCTTTTCATGCGGTGACATTCCAAGTTGTCCAATCTGCCTTACCTTTCCCAGCCAGGATACCGCACTGCCCGGGGAGCACCAGGAAAAGCATCGCTGTTATCACGCACATCTTCATGATGAGCCCAACACTTCGACCAGATCGCGATGACCTAATTCTTCCTCTGTTAATCTGAAGGAAAAAAAACACCACTCTCTGGGTTGTATCTGTCCTTGAACGACGGTGAACTGAAGTCTTGCTAGTGAACTCCCAGCTGCGCGAGACGCGGTCCGAGCGCACGAGGTAACGCGGTCTGTGTGTCTACGCGTTGCGCGAGTTAAACCCCCAGGATCAGGCTGCTACGTCACTCCCCAAGCAATTAATCTTGACCTATGATAAGCCATGTATTCACTCCCTGTCTATGTTGATTTTTATTTTCGATATTTTTCAAGTTTTAAAAGTGATATTAGAAAGTGATTTACGTTTGTGATTACTGGTCGTTTTTAAACTATTTCTTTCTTTATCCTTTTATCAAACTGAGGCAGCAGTATATCAACACAGTATACTTTTGTCCAAACATCCCTCTCATTTATTATTTATTATCATTATTTTAATCCAAATATTTTTCCCAAGGTGGGCAGCTGTGCCTTCCAGGCACATTAAATATTAATAACAACAACAAAAACAACAGTGGTGGGATTTTTCTTTTTTCTACTTTTTTTTTCCTTTTTTCTTCTTTTTTATGATTCGTATTCCTGTTTGCATTTCATTGGCTATGATAAAATTATGATAAAATGACCTAAAGTAGTTGATAATCCTAGAATTTAAAACACTTTCAAATACAGTAAAAATGTGTATTTATTTGTTTATATACTATTCTCCAATTCTTATTACATTATGACAATTGTTTTAGTCTTAGCGATGCAAATGCTAAATTATTTATTTATTTTTAAATTGAATACCTTTAAGTTACATTAAATGTAATACATGTAACATTATACTGTAAAATTATATTTTTTGCAAGTGGAAAGTATTAAGTAGCACATAGGTTATAGTGAAAATACAGAGAAAATTCACATTATATTTATGTGTAAATAACATGTGTTAACCCGATGGTGTTTTTGTGTTTTACTGCCTGTAGAATTATGGTGGTTATCAGTATATTTAGGAATATGCAAAAGCAAATTGAAGTATTTCTAGGATGTTGGTGTAACATGGTTACCAGGTAACCTAACTTACAGTACATAGATGACAGCATAGTGGACATCAAAGACTGCAAAACAAAGTTTATTATGAGTTTATTATGATTAAGGTGCATTTTGAAAAGTCACACTGATATAAAAGGCAGTTTTTTGAGCTGCAGTAATTCATTTTCAGTAACACCATTTTCAATCCATATTTATTTCCTTATTTTATTATAATTTTTTTTAATATATATATATATATATATATATATATATATATATATATATATATATATATATATATATATATATTTTTTTTTTTTTTTTTTTTTTTTTTTTTTTTTATGGTTGTCCCTGAAAATTACCTCTCCGTTTCCTCCCATGCATTAACCATGTTTATACTAAATCCTGACTTACCTGTAAAAACTGCCATTTCACATGTAGAGTGTATTCTGAAGATCAAACATTTTCATTTCTAATGGTGGCTCATGCCCTGCCTAAGATTTACCCTCAGGTGAAATGAGATTTGTCTGCTGAGGTAAAAAAAAAAGTGTGTGGACTGTGGACTTCCCATGTGTCCAGGTTGGCTAGGAAAGCTTTTAATGAGCGTTCAGCCATGAACTCTATAGGTCTTCTCATTTCCACCTCTCTTGAGAGCTCTACCTAGGTTCAATTCAAGATATCAAAACACTGTAAATAACAACATCCTGTGGACAAATTTTGTAAAATATTTAAAATATATATATATAAAGTAGACTTTGGAAAGTGCAATATAAGAAATGCTAAAATATTACTTATGCATTGATTAAGATCTGTTATAGAATGCATTATGCAAATATGGGAAGTCAAGATAATGGAATCCTTTAGTAGGAAGTAACTTATAAATGCCTGTAAACATCAGTCTTTTAGATGCAGTTTCCTCACAGTGGAGAAAGAAAACTTTCAGAAATCCATTTAAAATTCTAACCCACTACACATTCTTTCACTCATTTTATGCCCTATTTTTTCTTAGTTAAATGTCAATTTTGCAGAAGCCTGGGGGAATTTCTGATAATCATTTTAGTTGCTTGAAAAAAAAATGAGCTGGTTTAAAATGCTATATTATTTCCCCAGTCTTCCTGAAACCCAATTTACCTGCACAGCTGATAGATTGGAAAAACCATTTGTGCTCATTCATTTCAATCGTTTGGCTTGTTGCATTTCAGGGGATGCATTCTGTTGAGTAAATTTGCTCTAGGTGAAAGCTTCTTCACTCTTTTATCAACACATCTGCAAGTCTAAACATCCACCGCAGAGCAGACATGAGAGGAAAGGGTTGAGTTCTCTGAGAGAGGAACCTGCTGGTGCTGGCTACCACTGTATAAAATGATGTATACCTTGCGGAGGTTTTGCAGAGATCCACCATTTCGGATTGCACTATTTAATTACTCCACTAGCAGGATCTTAATGCATCAACAGAAACAACAACATGGTCACTTTGTGTAATGCTCTGTTCAAATATTTGTTTTTAAAGTGACAAGGCCAGCACCAGCCTTGGCGATTATGCTATTAATAACTAAGGCTTTACAAAATTGGAGATAGCAATGAGATAAGGTAAAACGTGAACTTTTACCCTGAGATAAATATGGAAAGTATTTGAATTAGCCTAACTGAAAATACATGGTTTCTCGATTCTCATTCTTATTAGTTGCCTCTATGTTCAGATTATGCTAACATGCTAACTGGAAAGAGCTGTACTCTTTCAAAATATATAGGCTAATGTTGATCATTATATTCAATGTAGCCTATAGACACAGCAGGAGAAAATACAAAGTTAATATTGGGTGATTTAAAGAAGACACAATATTGTCAGTTACTTTGTCTCTTTTTGCAACATAAATAGTTCCAAGTGAAGCCATGGCATAATGCATGTGTTTCTCTTCAAACAACTGTGTTTCGTCTCTGAATGTGCAAAAGAATGAACGTATCTGAATAAATGATTGAATGACTCACCTCTGCATTTTGCTGCTAAATAAATCAGTATTTTTTAATGGATCGGCTGACTGAGTCAATCATTCACTCACAAAGACAATCGCTTGTTGCCTTCTTGCGTAACGATATGTCTTCAGACAGATTCGATGAAAAATTCCCATCTCTTACAGTGTAAATTTAGGATTATTTAGATACTATCATAGTATTTATATATATATATATATATATATATATATATATATATATATATATATATATATATATATATATATATATATAATAATGTGCTTTTGTCATTTTCACTATTTATTTATTTATTTTAGTCATTTTTATACTTCAGCTTAAACCTGTTTTTTTGTTCAGTTACTTGCTAAGTCAACTTTTTTTTATAGCTTCTTTTTTTAAGTTTTCATCTATTTTTTTATTCATTTTAATTAAGTTAAATGACAACACTGGCCTGGAAAACACAAACTCAGTAGACAAGCTAGGTACATAGTTAAACGTTTCAGATGCAAAGACTGAAACTAAGTGTTGTATAACAATCTAAATGTATGTATATAAATTTACATCAACTTTTCCTGTTACTTGACACAGAGGTTAATACCTGTTTCCAGTAATGCTATTCACTCTGTGTCATATTATCCACATAATGTGTAATATTCTATATTAATCGCTGTAATATATCTTAGCTGTGTCTTTTGCTATTATGGAGATTACTAAATAATTGATTCCAAATCTATTTAAAATCTTATGAGAGCAATCTGTTCAAATTAAGTCTGAACTCCTCTTTTGATCCACCATTGAGGTGATGCATCATTAACATATAATTTTTTTTTATTTGCTTTATGTGTTTTTCATTGCCTCGGTTAGACTCTGAAGCCATCGTTTGCTCGTGGAGTCAATCCTTTCAGCACCTTGGAGAGTTCTCGGTATCTGTGGCAGTACTACCTGCCTCCCAAGAGGGGTCACCCTAGAGTCAATTGGGATTAAGGTCCTGGAGTGCCGCTGTCCAGCATAATTGAGCTCTAACCCTAATTAAACAGCTAATCAACGTCTTCAGGATTACTAAGGCTACAGACAAGTGATGTTGTTGTTTTTTTTTTTTCATGGTTGAAGCTAAACTCTGCAGGACATCGGCTCTCAAGGAACGACGTTGCCCAGCCCAAACTACTTGGGAGTCAGTAATAGAAAGAGTCTTATACTCTTAAGAACAATATTTCTTAACAGTGCTAGATTAGGGTTCTTTGACCTGTGACAAAAGCAGAACCCTTTTTGGTGTTGAATAGAACTGCACTTTGAAAATGCTTTCTAGGATATTAGTGTTATAAAGAACATTTTTAGTAATACTTTATTTTTTATTTTTTTGGCATGTTATTAATATAGTCTTTTTAACCCTCTGTCTGTTTTATAATTTATTGTAGCTTGTATTAGGTTTTTAGGTTAAAAAAAAATGTGTGTTATGTAGGACCTTTTATTTCTTATTGACAAAATTGTAGCAAAAATAACAGTTCTCAAACAACACTAGTAAATTATAATTTACACTGAATATGAATAAATACAAAAGCAAGTAAACATAGAATAAAACCTGGGGCAAGTTGCATAAACCACTCTCATTAGACTGTGTTCTAAAAACTAGTTTGAGGGGATATGGGGATACTCAGCCTTACTTTTTGGATTCAAATTAGACCAATCTACATTTTTGTAACAGACATTAAAATGTTATGTCTTAAAGGGGGGGTGAAATGCTCGTTTTCACTCAATATCCTGTTAATCTTGAGTGCCTATAGAGTAGTACTGCATCCTTCATAACTCCAAAAAGTCTTTAGTTTTATTATATTTATAAGAGAAAGATAGTCTGTACCGATTTTTCACGGAAAAACACGACCGACTGGAGGCATGACGTGTGGGCGGAGCTAAAGAATCACAAGCGCCAGTAGGCTTTTGCGTTGAGAGCGTTTGGAAGCTGTGACATTATCTTGAGGAAAGAACCATCATCCAAAACAAACCATGGCTAACAGTCAGATTCAGCCGTTTATTTATGATCCAGAATCAGATCCCGAGGCTGAAACTGAACGAGAGCAGCAGCAGCAACTACTCGCTCCGAGCGGGCTCGAACCCGGGTCTCCGATGGGAGGCGGACGCACTAACAAGGAGGCAGAGATATTTGAAGCAGTTTTACTCACCGCCTGCGGTTCCAACACACGATCGTGACCCTTTTTCGTTGGGATTGCATCATCCTTAAGAAATAAACGATACGCAAATCCGTCGTCAAACTGGGCCTTGTTTGTAAAACAAGCATTTTCGAAATGCAGGGAACAAACACAAACACTTGCACAACTCCGTTGATGCTCTGTAAAAATAAACTCCATCCACTTAATGCTGTTTTTTCTTTGGTAATCTGTGCAGAGTTGTCTTGCCCTGGCAACCAAAAACACTCCTTTTGTGACATTTCGCGAGGCTCTCGCTCTGATCAGTGAATGCCTGTGCTCTCAGTGCTGTGTTCTACGGGAGCACGCGCTCTTCCGACAGACGTGTCCTAAGGACCCATATAAGGAAATTCCGCTCCATCTAACGTCACACAGAGCCATACTCGAAAAAAACTTTCCGAAACTTGTGACAAACTGGAAGGAGAATTTTTGGAACAGAAATACTCCTTCAAACTTACAACTTAATTTTTGAAACTTTGTCCATGTTTAGCATGGGAATCCAACTCATTAACAGTGTAAAAAACTCAGTATGCATGAAATAGCATTTCACCCCCCCCCCCCCTTTAAAGAACTGCGTGGAACATGAAAAAGCATCGCCTTTGTCTTCTGTTCCATCCCTAAACGGTTGGTCAAATACACGCAACCAATCTCAGTGATGTCACAATGACACACAGGCATTTTGTTGACTTTTCATGATCAGACAAACAAACTTATGCTTTTAATTTACAGTTTAATTTTGGATTTTAAGTAGACAGGCCTATACTGTATCTCCATCTCTAGGCACACAGATGCAAAAATGCAGACTCATAGAGAACAGACTGTCGAGGCCAAACATATTCAGTTCATAAGGCAGATATGATTTCCATGGATGAACAGGACTAGTGCAAAAGAGCAAATATCGCTGTTCTCATCACATCTGTGTAATGTAACACAGAGAATATGACTCCATTAGTGTAGCACAACATTCGTCACATTAGCCAGAGCAGGCTGAGAGTATGGATCTTTACAGCCCATTTCCCCTTTAGTAGCTATAATTAGGGTAGTTTTTGTGCAAAGTGCCTTTATGAAGGGCAACAGAAAGTCTCCTTGAAGGGTGATTAGAAAAAGCTTTTTCTCCCTCCCGCAGGTTAGATATTTATGTTAAAAGGTAATACATAATGCATGAAGGACTAAGAAAGGAGGTAGACGATATATATCCATATCCATAGCCTATGTATAAAGTAACTGTTTCAATAAAGCCATTAGCAATGTCTTTTGCGCCCCATTAGAGTCTGTGATGTACAGAATCACAGTTCCACATGAATATAATTCACTTCATATTAGGCCTTTAAAGGGATCATAGAGTGCTTTTAAGATCGCCTTGCGTTCAGAATCGTGCCCGTTCAGAACTTTCATCATCCTCAAGACTTGCTCCATCAGATAAAGGACAGACTGTTCATATCATTTGACTTTGAACGAGTCCTTGTCATTAAAGCTACAGTTAGAGCGAACGAGGTCGGTTATTATGATTAAATACAGTGGGGATTCTTTGGTCTCTTATTTAATGAACTGATATATTCTGTTTTCGCCACTAGTGGCCGCTGTCACTCAAAATGATGGGAACTGTGTTTTTCTATCTCAATGTTCTGGGGGGACATTAACCGTGTAACAAACGGCTAACAATATATAGCATGTAGCATTTGCATAAACTTGGAGGAGATCTTTGGATAAGGTAAACACATACATCTTAAACGTTTTGTTTATTAGCATATTTGTCAGGTAATATATCTGCCGAAGTCATTACCTTAATAAATACATTTAAAGCTGTTTTGTAAATGCCATAATCCAAAACTATACAGCTGTCAAACTCACTAACGTTAAATCTTTTTGGTAATTTTGCTACTCATACTTATTTTTGACATGGTAGTATTTCATTATAGTATACCTTGCAATATCACGTGAATACCTAAATATAGTTTTCATTTAGTATCATATATCAAAGCACCATCTGATTTCATCAATGTGAAATCACCATAGGTGCCCATGACTTTTATAGTTTTACATAATGTCTTCTCGGTCACATTAGGCTAGTATGTGTCATTTTATGTTCATCCCTTTATTCGTCCTTTGTTGTAAGCCCTTCATCCTTAAACAGAAATACTTGTCTGTTCTCATCCTTGTACCTGCACAGATTTATTATTAGGATCGTACACAATATTTTTTCTGCATCCATCCATCTATTTACCTGTTGTTATTATTAAATTAAAAGGGGTATGGTTAGGCTGTGTAATTTTGTCAACAAAATGTGCCTTGTCCAGTGTGTAATTTGCACTTGTTTCACTGTTTCCTATTGGCTTGATTTGACTGACAGATTAGTCCAGTGCCAAAACAGTCTATTTATTACATTATCTAAGAGTATGTAACATTTAGATTAATTGAAGCCTTTTCAGTGTTTAATAAGGGATTTCTTAGGCAATAAAGAAGATGGAAGATTTTAACAGGAAATATTGAGCAACATCATTAATAAATTCCACTTTCATCCATGTACAAAACACAACAACTATTAGCCTAATAAAACTCTCATTTTATAGCAAAACATGTAGTTTTGTGCTCATATTGCAAAATTAGCTGATATGTGATTAAGAAAGTTTTTTTTATTTATTTTATTTTTTTTTTTTTTTGTAGTGTGATCGTGTTTACTATGCTGTGAAACACTGAAATGGCTGGTCGTATTCCTCTGGTTTTGCTGGCCTGTGGTTCCTTCAACCCCATTACCCACCAGCACATGCGGCTGTTTGAGCTGGCCAGAGACCACATGCACCAGACGGGTTGGTGCCACCTGTTCGTTTACCTGAAATTGGCCATCATCTGTTATCAGGCCAAAATTGTCTTCCTTTCCTTCCTCTGAGCCTGTCGCTTTAAAGTGATTTCTGTTGTATAACTGCATTTTTTTCATAATTCTATTAATAATTCTAAATCTATTAACCTTAAAAGTCCAGGCATATGAAGTAATAGTTAGAACAAATAAATAATAATAATAATAATAATATAGTCAAAAAGTTTATTGAACCTTCTTTTATTTCTTTTTTAGACTTTTGGTTAATTGATACATAATGATTTTATGGCTCATATTTTATGATATTGGAAAATGGAGCTCATACTCAAAGTGGAAAAAAAAGGCTCAAACTGTGCAAAAATAGGCAATTTGGTGCATTTTCTGATATTTGTATGGCCAAAAATTAAGACATTCTTGTAATGTAAATCAATGAGATCTTTGTAACAGTATAATAGACTGCACACATAAAATGCATATAAATATCACCCATATGAATCTCTCCCAATAATGTCTTTAGTAAGAGGATATTTAAATGCATGATCAAGCATTTATGCTAAAAGCTATATAGCTGTTATTGTGGGGGGCAAAACTTATAATGCAATGCAATACAATTACCGTATGTTTGAGAGATGTAAAAATAAAAATAAAAGTATAATTGCACAAGTTCATACCCAAGCGTCACAAGCGGAAAAAAAAGGGCTTTTTTTAGCTGCTGTAACACTGTGTCTACTATGCAAGCAAGCATTTCAAGTTTTGTTGATTATAATTGGAACAATTATGCACTATTTTGCAGTGTAGACATGGTGTAACTGCACCTCTTGAAAAGACTCTGGCATGCTGTCATTTTTGCTTGTATTTATTTACTCTACTCAAGAATTGCTTGCAGAAATCGCATAACAAGTAGCCAAAATAGCCTGCGTCTTATTTTACCTCATGAGTGCCTGGAGACTTTTGTGGTTTGTTGCCATTTTTATGGAAGATTACAAGCTGACTTTTAAAAATGAATTTTATTGATAAATTCTGGTTTATAATGTCTTGCATGCACAGCTAAGTGAGAAACTGCAAAACAATTGCAGTATGATGTGAATTCATCTTGACTATGCAAAATTAAAGCATTATTTGGCCAAAACATTAAGCATTCAGCAACTCATTAGAGTCCGCCTGTGTGTGCAAAGCTTGTGTTAATTTGTGTGCAGTGGCTTAGAAACTTTTGAAGGGCTGTTGTGTTTAGAAAAGGAATCAATGACCATTTAATAATCTGACAGATATTTACATTTTGTTCGTATGGTTGGTACTTCAGAGGAAAAGTTCAACCAAAAATAAAACATCTGAAAAGTAGACTGAAAAATCTACTCACTCTTAGGCCATCCAAGATCTAGATGAGTTTGATTCTTCATCAGAACATCAGTTGCTCAACAATAGCAGTGGATGGATGCCGTTAGAGTGAGTTCAAACAGCTGATAAAAATATCACAATAATCCGCAAGTAATCTACAGGAGTTCACAAATTCATGTCTTAATGAAATGAAAAGCTGATTGTTCATAAGGAACAAATCCATGTTTATGATGTTTTGGTATTAAGATGTTCAGTTCTTTAAACTATTGCTTCTAAAATACAATTTGTTCAGGGAAAAAGTTCATCCCCGGTTGTCTCCTCACATCAAAATCTTTATTTATTAAACCTTATATGTTTAGAACTGTTTTGGACTGTTTTTGTTATGTAGAGGACTCGTAGTTTAGTTGAAAGCAACGTTTTGAAGTTAAAAATGTCTTGATGGTTTTGTTTATTACAAACACACAACCTTTGGCTTCCCAAATGTTGAATTATGGACTGGAGTTGTGTGGATTATTGTGTTTTTATCAGCTGTTTGAACTCTCATTCTGACGGCACCCATTCATTGCAGAGGATCCATTGATGAGGAAGTGATGTGATGCCAAATTTATTCTGTTTCCGATAAAGAAACAAACTCACCTACATCTTCGATGGAGTCAGTTTTAAGCAAATTTGCATTTATGGTTTAACTATTCCTTTAATCCAAAACCCTATGTTGTATTGCATTCATGATACACATTTGATAAGTTTATGCATTTCCAAGGTATGGAACGCATATTGTTGGCATTGTATTACTGTTTTAGCTAAAGGAACTGTAATTTGTTTTATATTTGACATTTAATTTGTCATCTGCTTGACTCTTTTTGGGTCAGATATGTTGTCTCTCTCCATTTTGCAGGTCTGTATCGTGTTGTGGGTGGTATTGTATCTCCTGTCGGTGATAATTATGGAAAACAGGGTCTTGTTGTTTCGAAACATCGACTTGCTATGGCCAGACTGGCCCTGCAGAGCTCTGACTGGGTTTCTGTAGATGACTGGGAGAGCCAGCAGGAGGATTGGACAGAGACTGTGGTGACCATGAGGTGAATATAAATATAAAGAACGATTTTAAAAAAGTATTCTGCATTGGCTTCATACTATGACTAATCAAATCATTTATCCAGTCAAAGGTTGGACAAGGCAAGTAACTTTTTGGAGTATTTTAACACAACTGGGACACTAGCTGTAAAGGCAACATTAACCGGTTTTGACAGATGGGGTGCCTAATGCTTATTGCACTTCCATTATCCCAGGAAATGCTCGGAACTGAAGCAATAGTCATCTCTGATGATAGAAAAGTAGCTTTTTTTCTTTACTTCTAAAGCACTGTTCAAATTTTTTACATACTGGCATTATTAAGATTAAAGACAGTTTATAGAATGGCGTACAGTTATGTCTTATTATGGCTTATCCTTTTTGTAGATTAACTTATGGTGCTTAAAGAGTGTTATACCTCACAAATAAATACCCAGAATCTCATTTATATATTGCATTTTTTACAAAAAGAAGATAAAAGAATGACGCACATTGGCAAAGGGTCTCACAGGTATATAGGTAGAATATAGAAATTCAGTCTTTACTGTAGAAATATTTTATGTTGCAATTGTATTTTATATGTTGCCTTTATAAGTGAATTCACCTTGCATTACCCTCTACGAAGGACTTCACAGACTTGCTGTCATTTTCAAAATACTTGAACTAGAGCCAAAACTTTATAGGAGCCGAATCCTTAAATTCCCTGTGTAACAGACATCAAATGTCCAGGCGCTGACGTGACTCGTTCCAGCCCTACTATCCATCATAACGGCCACAGTTTCCATTCTCTTCAGATTCTGCCACAGAAAACACGAAACACCCAGTCGTCCTTTAGTATTTGGTTGCTAGTGGTTTTCATTTTGCAACCGTGCCAAATTCGAACCCCTCTTTTCATTGCGATGGGCCATTCCTCCTCTTGAATCCCTCAAGAGACTGTTTAAGGACCCACCAGAGCACTCAAATTTAGTTTTATGCCAACTGCTAGCTATGCCCTTAGGTGGCTAATTAATGCTCCGATGCTAGGGAGAAGGATGGCTGCTCTTGCGCCAGGGGTCTGTGCCAGGGCTTTGTATTTCTAGGTTCGTTATTTACTTCCTGGCAGAATTGGACGAAATTGCGCAGTTGATTATATGCCCTTGCAGTTGACCTGTGTGATAAATTACCAGGTTGAGTTTATGCTATTTTTAAAGGACATACAGTAATGCTATGCTGCATACAATACAGACTCGTTACAAAATCACAGAAGGTAGGTGCTTTACAGGAGTCCTTTTGGCCAAATTGTACCAGCATTGCATCTGTCCCTCACACAGAGAATGCATAGCAATGAGATTTATCTATCTATCTTCATTGTTCTATCTACTGTTCAAAAGTAGATTCAACCAGCCGTGTATCAAATTGATCAAAAATGAATAATTTCAATTTTCACAATGCTGTGCTTTTAAACTTTTCTATTCATCGAAGAATCATGGAAAATCTAGTTGTCATTCTATCGCTCTGTCGTTCCATAGATACTGTATATCTACTTTATAGGCACATTTAATTCAGTGTGAATGTAAAGCGTCTTCTTCATTCAAAAGCTGATTACCTACACCGTTGCTTATCTGCTGTGTTTGTTTCTCCCTTCATCACTTAACACAGGTACCACTATGACCGCATGGCTGCACAGTACCACAACAGCAAGGACCCACCCACAGCCTCTGGTAAGCTCCGCCCACATCTCAATATGTCTTTATAAAACTGGCACAGAAACCTCTCATTACAATTCAGTTTTCCCCTAAGCCTCCTCTGTGGCCCAACATAGCCTTTTCTGTCTTTGCTAATCACTTTAGATAAGTCTGATGCATTTAAAACAGGCAGTTGTCTTCTCTCTGGCCAGCACAAGCGCTGTTAGGCCTCTTTTCAACAGTGCTTTTATTTGGGGTTGCTGTAGAGGAGCATGCTAATGAAGCCTAATACCCTCCACAGGACGACTGAGCTTAAGACAAGCGTGCTCAGACTGTTAATGAAGCTGAGATTAATAGCCAGGACAACTTTATAACAAGACAAGTGCCAAGAATGCACACAAATACCTTCCTTTATTCAGTGCAAACCCCTTGT
Source organism: Carassius auratus (assembly GCF_003368295.1). Lineage (NCBI taxonomy): Eukaryota > Metazoa > Chordata > Actinopteri > Cypriniformes > Cyprinidae > Carassius > Carassius auratus. The sequence continues at coordinate 21,644,291 of NC_039244.1, read as the reverse complement.
TCTAAAGCTATTTTTTTCTTGTGTAATTTCTTTTGTTTGACAGTGGACTGACTCAAGGAAGTAGCCATGTTTTGAACATGGGGGTGAACCATTTTTTTTAGGAGGGGAAGGTAGTAATGGCCTTTTAATTTAAAGGAATTAAAGATTTAAAGGATTTAAATGAATTTAAGGAAATGAACAAAAAGAAAGAAATTATTTTTTGTGAAGTATGAATTTGAGCTATTTTCAGTTTATTTATATATTTTTTAAATGGACCCATTCCCTCTTATTGGTATGCCTTATATGTTGAAATTACATATCACAAATGATTCAGCCTATATTTTAATTCATAAAACAGTTGTCAGATATTAAGTGTTCCGCTAATTAAAATTTACCTTGCACTTTTTATGTTAAAAACTGAAGTGATATTTTCACAGGAAGAGATCCGTTTAATTTTAGATTTTATGTCAAATTATCTCAGGGATTACTGTTTATGAAATTGCTTTCCTGCAAACCCATTTATAAGCAATTCAAAGAAATCTGGCGCTTACTGAATTGAGCCATTGACGATTGTCTGAAAATATTAGTGTTTGTATTGGAATGTGCACAATGCTTTTCTTTACTGTGTTTTTCAAGAATGTATTCATTATTAGAAAATTATGAAAGGGGTAGGTATTTCCCCATCCTCATACAGTGTGCACATGCATTTCTTTAGATCTATGTATAACCACATGGAGTAGAAATAAAGAGCTTTAGTGGGCTGCCGAGGTTCATTTACTACCCCCTGCAATTCATGTCTGCTCAAACAAAAGCCAGCTCCCAGACACATCAAAGTGAGAGAATTAGAGTTAAAAGCACATTATTGATCCTTTCATATCCTGTAAATATCACTGCTGAGGTGGAGCCCTTGCAATGCTGGCCATGAAATGATTTCTAATGAAGCGTTGAGGAAAGAAAATTTGAGATTTTTGCAGATTTCAGGCATGGGTTCAAGGAGTGTCAAACACTTTGACTTCGAGCCACCACTGCATATTGAAAAAGTAATGGGGAAATTCCCCGATTGCATTTTTTTTTGTTTTTGTTCGCAACTGATACACTAAAGGAAGTGTGTATTTTATTAATATCAGTTTATTTCCACGGAGCATTTCCAGCATTGGTTGGTCCTGAGTTTCAGGTTTTCTGTTTTCAGTTAACTGCCATGGCAATATTTAATTTCCGTTAAAGTATTTCAGCAAATATTTTTGTTTTATTTCATTTTATTTCAGCTTTATTTTCAATTACGAAAGTATTTTTAATAGCTATAGTTTTAGTCAACAATAAATCCAATACAATTTCTCTCTTTTTGCTTCATGGATGTAAAAACAATAGTAAGTCAAAAAACATTACAGTAAATTAACAATGACAGAATTTTTATTTTCAGGCGAAATTTAAAAGCTGTGAATTTCCAGTCACATTGTTATGGTTGGTTCCAAAACAGTACATCACTTTTAAAAGATTAGTTCACCTAAAAATAAAACAATTATCTCAGGCCATCCAAGTTGTAGATGAATTTGTTTCTTCATCTGTACAGATTTTGGAGAAATTTACATCACTCGACAATGGATGTTTTTATCAGCTGTTTGAAAAGCTACCCATTCACTGCAGAGGATCCATTAGTGAGCAAGTGATGTAATGCATTTCTCAGATTCTGAACTGATAAAGAAACAAACTCATCTCTACATTTTAAGCAAATTTTCATTTTTGGGTGAACTGCTTGTTTAATTGATATAGAAAGCAACGACGTACTGTATACAATCAATAATGTGATCACTTTCTCCCCTACAGATGTTCCTCAGCTGAAGTTGCTTTGTGGAGCAGATTTCATGGACACCTTTAAGATTCCTGGTCTGTGGAGGGATGATCATGTAGAGGAGGTGGTGGGCCGCTTTGGACTGGTCTGTGTGAGCAGAGGTAGCCTGCAACCAGACCGGGCCATACACGAGTCTGATTTGTTGTCCAGGCACCGCCAGCACATTTTTCTCGTTCGGGAGTGGGTCCACAATGAGATCAGTGCTACAGAGGTCCGACGAGCCCTACGGAGAGGCCAGAGTGTTAAATATCTCTTACCAGACTCGGTCATTGATTACATAAGAGAGCACAACCTTTATACACAAGACAGTGAGATGAAGAACAAAGATGTCAAAATACGACCTCTTACCATGCAAACAATACAAGACTGATGTACAGGAAGTAGCCTTCAGTGGTCTTGGTCACTAGTAATTGAAAATATGTTTCAAAAGATTGCATTTTTCTCTTACTTGTCATTTTGAAGATGTGAAAGCAGCTTTAAAAGAGTTGCATATTTTGTCTTGTGTAAAGTGAGGATTATCCATGACCGTGGTTTCCTAGTGAATGTGTAGCGAGAGATTTACGAATTGATCCTGTCTCTGCAGGAGTTAGATTTGCCAGACCACTGCCGAGCTGTAGGTCTATGTCCAGGTCTGGGATTTGATGACTTAAATGTCAGAAGGAAGATAAATAACAGAGCCTTTACACTTTAGAGAGCAAACACTGCTTCCTCCGTTTCTATTTGCACAGAAAGCATCATTCATGGTGTCAGATCCCTAAAGATGTTCCATCAAGCTTTTTGGTGAAGGGAAAAAAAGAGTTTTTGACACAATAAAATAGAAGAATGGAGTTTTGGATATTTGAGGCGATGTCTATCTGAATGGCTTCTTTTCTCTTGTACCACTGACTGTGAGCTTGACTCAAACCAGCTAGTTGCTTTAAGGATTTTTTGCAGTGTTGAAGCCCCCCTGCTGACAGTCTTTGTGTGTGGAGTTTGGGTTTTAAAAGAATGCCTTCATTCAAGTGTCTTGAAAGAAAAGCCAGAGGAATTAATTCAACACATCTAGTCCCACGCTTGTAGATGCTTTGTAAAGAAGCGCAGTGTGTGCCAATTCAAAGCATCAGACACTTTAACTGGCAGATGCAAGGAGTGACAATTCAATTCAATCTTATATCAAGCACAACCCTACTTTTCTTTTATTTGAAGAACAAATAGACAGTTGCACAATAAAGCCTACAAGAATATAAAGAGTCCATTACCTGTAACACAAAAAAAAAGAATTTAAATTCAGATTTTATTTGCTATTTTATAAAAATTAAAATAAAAAAGGTTTATGTGTAAGAGTTTATTTATGAGTTTATGTGTAGTATTTTTTATGATAAGTAACATGTTGCCACATTATATGGGGTAAGTTGTCACAATGGGACCTACCATGTAACAGATCATTATGAAACTGCAAACATGTAAATCATTGCATTATTAATACATATTAATAATTAATATTGAAGAATATATTACTTTAGATGTAAAACATTTGAGAACTTGCCACTCAAAACATTATAGCTGCTGAAATGCAGCCCTTGTGACAACTAGCCCCGGTCTATTCCCTACAATGAGTTTAAGTGACATATTACATGGTGTGATATCGCATCCAAGTTTGAGATTATGGATCTAAACTCTAGAGGCGGAGATACGGTTAGCATAACAAAGAAGAAAAAAAATCCCAAAGTAATTGGATCAGGATGGCCGTGTTAAATCAGGGTTTCTTTCAGATGAAAAGCATTTGTTCGCAGGGGAACGGCGATATCAGATCTTCTTTGAACAAACTCAGTGGAGTATCTCGAAATGACTGCTGATTACAACGGCTTCTGGAAAATGATCTCCAACGAGAACTTTGAAGAGTACCTGAAAGCTCTGGGTGAGTTTTGTGGCTCTTTCACAACATTAAGATAAACCCTCTGGTATTCCTCACTTAGCGGTCACACAGAGATTAAAACAGACCGAGGATAATGTAGGTGTAATATTCTTTTTAATGAAATGTACCATATTTCTATATGTATTGTGTTTTAACATTTGTTTAAAATGTTCTATTTTGAGGGGGCACTATACAATCTTCACCTCTTTTCAAGTAATTATATTTTATCCAAACGAATGTTAGAAAAAAACACAATAAAAGTTAAAAATAGAGCAAAGGTCATTAAAATATTATGCGTGGCATGAAGATTGGTACCATCTGCTGGGAGAAATATAATCATATGTAATACAATATGTGATGCTTGTGTAGCCCTATAAATATACAGTATATACTGTACATGAGGCTGGTAAGAGTATTTTCAGAAATAATTACTTTATTAGGTTTTGCCTTCGTATACTTATTTAGACATGATCAAAGACTACTTAATCATGGCTGATTTCTAGATTTGTAGTATTTTTTGTATTTATCATTAATTTCCTGGTGGTCATTTTTGACGGCGGAGATTACAGATGTGACCATTTATTATTTTATAATCAACCCCCAAATAATTAGTAATAATTTTAACAAGACGCCATGGGATATAACTGTTTTCTCAGGTTTTTTTGTGTATAGGTTACTATTTCTACTTATTTTGTGCAGATACAATATGACCCCCTCTATCATCCTGCATGTATTGTGAAATCAGGGTTGAAAATGGAGGATTTACTGTCCTTCATAAATGTAGAAAACTATATTTTATCCACTGTTTATGTGTTGAATAGATGGAAATAAATTAAAGTTTTTTTGTTTTGTTTTTCAGTGATTTTAGTGAAAGTGAGGCTATAGCCTATGGTTGTGATAGTAAATTTTAAATGAAATGGCAGTGTCGCACTTAGTATTTTTGTCCTTTTCCCCCTTTTTTACTAGATGTTGCTGTTTATATTAAACTGCAGCAGATTGGACATATACCTTTTGTATAACTTGAATCACTATATAAATACCGTAGTGTCTCCACTTGTAACCATTACTGTACTGTGGTATTGGTGGAGTACTGTACTGTCTTTAAAGGGTATCCTAGAAAACTCACAATTTCACATGGTGCTATAATATTCTTTTCCAGATGTAAATGTAGCAGTTAGAAAGATTGCCACCCTGTTGAAGCCTGATAAAGACATCACTCAGAATGGAGATCACTTCATCATAAAGACTCTCAGCACTTTCAGGAACTACAACATGGACTTTGTGGTGGGTCAGGAGTTTGAGGAAGATCTGAGTGGAGTGGATGACAGGAAATGTATGGTAAGTAAACCTTCAAGGCAAGCACTATGAGGACTGAGAGCTTAAAAGCATACACGGTTTAATAAAAATAAAAAAATTAAACCGCCTTAATGCTATTTATTAAACTTAGCTTTTTGGCTCAATATGAACTTGCAGGATTACGTGTTTGATTCTCCATTATTGCTTATGCTTTGCTAGGGCACTAGATGTTTTCTAAAGATTTATTGAGAATTTTTGAGATTTTACTTACATTTAGGAAGCAAATTAAAATTAATAGGCTTGCATGGTTTATTAAACTTATTTTCAGAAAAAGTTTATAACATTCCGGGATCAGTCGGAGTCATGTGGCTTCATTATAATAATTCTCTTATAGGGTTGTCATTTGTATAAATTCATTGCCCTTGAAAATCACTAACTGTGCATGTCATTTACAGTCCACAATCTCAACTAATGAGAAAAGGGGAACGTGTGAAATGAGAGCAATAATTGGCTCTTTAATCTAATATGAAGCGTTAGTCTCTCTCCTTTCACTTTCCTTTCGCTTTTCCTGTCATTTGAAGAAACTTGGTATATTTTCATATACAATTCAGATGTGTTGCAGTATTTAAACTTTTGAGGATTTTATTTGGCTACCCAATTGGATGGGATGTATTCTAATCAAAACAAGGTGCAAGGTGAGATTTGCCAATATTTTTGCACTAAAACTTTATTCTTTAAACACTATTTACAATACACTGCAAAATGTTCAAAAATGACATTCGTACATGAATGTTGGAGATACTTTAATTAAATTTTTAGGAATTTTGCTAAAACATGCTATTGTATTTGTTTTGTTTTTTTTAAACCTTTTAATATTCCTAAAAAAAAATTGCAGTTATAGTTTTATTTCAGTTCCGAAAAAGCATTAAGGTTTTCATCTAATATTCACCTCTTTATTAACTTAACTTTATATTTATATAGTTACATTTATTAATTTTACATTCATTTAAATTCATTTTTATCTAATATTTAAATATTATTTAAGCTTTATTAAAAATGTGTTGTATGTTTATATGAATACTTTTAGTTTTAGTTTACCAATAACAACACTGGTTCAGCAGAAAATGAGAAATGTGTTAGTTATTCTGCACTGGACTTGTCTCCTCTCTCTCTCTCTCTAAAAAAAAAAAAAACTGGCTGTTGTTCAAGTTAACTTTCTGATAAAACTCAAAAAAAAAAAAAAAAAAAAGGCCTATGAAGTTTTTGCTTGAGTTGCAGTAAATAAAAACACTTGAAATGCAGAATTCAGTAAAGATGTTGTGACCCAGTTTGCCCTGAACAAAAACTCACGTACCCCATTCAGTCCTAGCAGTGCCCAACATTATATTGGTTTCATTTTATTTTTCATTCCTGCTATCTGGTAAGCATTTTCAACATGCTTCTCTTTGTGCAGCATATAATTGCAGTGAAAACATTTATTTTGGGTCAGATTTAATTTTCTTTTTGTTTCAATAAATTTAAGATGTGCTCTTCTTGTCCCACTGCTCTTGCCAAATCTGTTGTGCTTCCTTTTTTCTTCCCAGCCCTAAATGAACACTATTTTTGCTCTTTTATGCATTCTAGACAACTATTACCTGGGATGGAGATAAACTGGTATGTGTGCAAAAAGGAGCGATCGAGGGGAGGTGCTGGACCCACTGGATTGAGGGAGATGAACTTCACCTGGTAGGCCAGTTCTCATGCATTACATTTCCCTATGATTGTTTCACATAGAGCCTAAAGTATGTACAATACAGCAAACTTAAAAATTGTTTGGGGCTAGGAGGTGCACGGCAGATGGGGCTATATTCAAATCTCAAAACTTTCAGCCCTGTGACGATGAACCTGTAAAAGCACAACACTGACAGATTGATTGCTTAAATACATTTGGACCTGGTTTAAATCATTCTAATGGGTGTCAAACACTGTCATTATGATTTGATAGGATTTTAAAATGAAGTTGACTGGAATCTGACGGGCGGAGGTAATAACAACAGATGTTAGGCTTCAGCTGCGCATTTGATCATGCATGATATACTGTGTTGCTGTAGAATTACCAAAGAACTGACATTGCTGACACCAGCTGGTTGAAAGTTATATACAATCTAGTGTTGTGTTGAAAAAGACCGCTGTTAGGGAACATTTACCATGTTATTTATAGCTGAAATAAAATGTACTCTTAAAAAATAGAAAAGAAAAGAAGCATCCATGGTACTTTCCTTTGTGGAGAAAGTGGAAAATGTAATTATTTTTCAAATGTTTGTGTTTTTGCTTTGTTTTTCCCTATTGTTTTCATAATTGCTGAAGGTAAAGACTGAAAAGTAGTTTGACCAATAGCCATATTGATTGATCATGGTGTGTGAGAAGGTGGGATCTACAGAGAACAGTCAAAGCAATGCAAATACGCGTAGCCTGTATAGAGAACATCAATAGGAAAACAAAGCCAAAACCCGATTTAGAATCCCGGCCAGGACTTGTCCGGGACAAAAAGGACATATGGTCTACCAAATGAGTAAATGATGAAAACAGAATTTTCATATTTAGTTGACAACTATCCCTTTAAGTGTGTTATCTTTGTATGCAGGAGCTGAGAGCTGCTGGGATTGTGAGTAAACAGGTCTTCAAAAAGTCTTAAACCCCTACCGACTGAACACCTGCAAGAGATCCAGGAAAATCCAACACTTTAAAGCATATAGACTTACGCCACATCTTCCGAAGTCTATCCATCTGTGTGCACCTTCATCTCTGCTATTGTGGAAACCAGACAAACACCATCTGTGATAGTCTGTCACAATCTATAAATGCTTGTTTGTTCTTATCCTCACAGAGGAAGATCTCCAGCGACTTTCCTTCATAGCTGCCGCGTTTGTCACTTAGATGTTATTTACATTAGGGGTAGAGAACACCGGGATAAGCTACTCTGTAAGTGAACCATCAAACAACAGGTGCGTCAGGATATTGTCCTCAGATTTCTCCGATCGAGAGCTTCTGTGTTCATAAAAGTAATTAGACTCCAGAGAGGATGTGCAGCAGGAAAACTGATGTGACGAGTCTGAGTGCCGCCCAGCTGCTGTCGCTCTGATTGAAGAGCCTGTCAGTCTCTTGGGTCTGAGCGTGGCAGGGTTTTGCTTTCCTTCCCATCATGCCTCTGTGACTGTGCACACAAAAGAATCCATAAATCAGTGAAATAAAGACAAATGCATTGCGCTCTGCTGTTCATATGCATCTAAATGTGTTTGTTTGAACTTTCTATCAACACTCTAGTTTAATAAAGGCATACCAGCAAGAATGTAAATTAAATATTGCTGCTGTTTTGTATATACTTTAGAAAATCCAGGTTGGCATGTTCACTTTTCATTATTGCTGAGATATGCTTCGGTGGTTTCTAAGTATTACATGAATATTAAGAAGTGAACTAAGCAGCACCCATCCATCCACTTAACAAGAGAACCAAAGGCACATAATTGGCAGTGTGTTGATAATTATGGAGCACCGTCTAGTAAAATCTGTGAAACTGTTCATTTTCCATATTTGGCCCTGAGTCTATCAACGGCTTCCTGCCAGGTGTTCCTTTCAGTGGAAAATGTCCTACCCTACATTTGCAGCCCACTCAGCGTCCACTTCCTTTTTCCCATGCTAATGGGCTCCAAATATATTTTTGGGTCTTCATTTACTCAAAGGATAGTTCAGCCAAAAATTTGCTGAAACTTTATTTATCCTTTACCCATCCTCATTATAAAAATATAATAATGATCCACGTGGCCGCAGTCCATCAAGTAATGTCTTGTAAAGCAAAAAGCTGTGTTTTTGTAAAATGAAAATGTACAAATAAATCAAACAATTACAAAAACGTAATTATTATTTTTTAACAAACCATAGTTTATGGCTGAAATCCAACTAAAAACATCCCCTCTGTACATAATATTGCTTTCTCCTGTGAAAAGGTCATCTTGTCTGAATCGGGAGAGAAATATGCACAGATCAAGCACTGATTACAAGCAAAAATTGTTCTAGACAAATGTGGGTGGATTTTATGGACTCATATTTTGGCCAGATGTAATTATTTATAGTTAAAATGTCTTGTTTGGACTTTCATTCTGACAGCACTCATTCACTGCAGATGATCTGTTGGCAAGCAAATGATATAAATGCTCAGTTTCTCAAATGCAGAAAATACATTTTATACCGTTTCAAATTGATCAACCTATCTGAATACAATGACGTTGGTTTACCCATAAACCCTTGTACCTTCAGAGGAGATTAACCATGGCAAAACTCTTTCTTATTCTTTGCTCCAAATTCACTTGGATGTAATGTATAGGTCACCTTCATGGGAGGGAGACGTGGTTTCTCTTTTAACAAGGACATTTCTAAACCTGATGATGAACTTATCATTACTAATTGGATTTGGGACTTTTAATGTTGGCCTTTATGCAGACATTATTGCACTGAATAGCCTCAAATGTTCACCGGTGTCAAATAAACCTCACACTCTAATTCAAAATGCCAGATGAGTACAACAACTATTGGAAAATGATTTCAATTTAGAACTCTAATGAGTACCTGAAAGCTCTTGGTGAGTCAATTACTGGTTTAAAAAGCGGAGAATCTTCTGTAGGCTTAATTAACATTATCGTTACACTGCACTATAAAACCTTTGGAACATAATTACGTTACTGAATAGGGCTTCATAATCCTACTAATTATTAATTAAATTAAAAAGTAACAGATATTTAATAATTCTTATAAACAAATTTCCCTCATTTGAATATATACACACACAAACACACTAATAGACAAGTTATGTTCATGTACATACAGTATATTGTAAACTGCATATATGTGTGCAAATATAGTATATATGTCATATAGTCTATTTGTTTTAAAACAGGCTTTGAAATGTTAACACAAAACTAACATTAAAAAAAAAAATGCACACTCTAAGTTAAGTAATCTCATTCTGATTTGGCTCTGGTTTCTGGCAGACACAAATGTTGCTATTAGGAAAACTGCCACCGCAATGAAGCCAGAAACAGCATCACTGAGAAAAGAGATCACTTCATCAATGAGACATTCAGCATTGACGGCATGACATTGACCCAACTTTTTCAGGAGTTTGAGGAGGTGCATTATGAGGTCTATAAAGTGGGTATTACATGAATCTGATATCTTCAGTTTAAATCCTCTTTAACTTTTATAATTTTCTTATCAGTTATGCCAGTAGCTTTTAAGAATTCTTTATTATTGCTCTCCACATTTCCAAACATATTATGCATGCGTTAGATTCAATCCGGATGATAATAAAAAATACAGTTAATTGAGATGAATTAGTAAAGGTCATGTGAGCAAAAAGCATTTTCTTCTATAAAAACATTAGGTTTTTTGAAATAAGTGAAAATAGATTTCAGCTGTATTGTGCTTGAATCACAAATTAATGTCACTCTCTTAAAGATGCACAGAGAAATTTTTGACTTCTGATTTACAGAACTGGGAAATGTCTTTTCAGTTCATTTAATCAGAAAGTTTATGTAACAGAATGGTGTAAATCATCTTGAATAATGTAACGTTTGTCCCATTTCATAAAACCATATGTTCTGATTCCTTGTGCTTTGAGGGTAGGTTATATTTGATATCCACAGTAATGTGCACATTGTGTTTTTCCCAATATAGTTGTACTGATCAGCACATGTGTGGTGGTAATGAAGCTGATCTGATTAATATGGTGGTGCTGAAAATGCTGAAGTGCTGACAGGCAGCGAGCGTACTGCACGACAAGAGCAGGAGGGTGATCAGGCATCAGATCTCCCCTAAAACCACTTTTTCAGGACATGAAGGATATTATTATCTCAAAGCTCTCAGTTTTACTTCTTGGAGATATTCAACTGCCTAAAAACAAAACAGGGTTCCACCATGGTCCATAATAAAGAATATAAATTATATAAAAACACATCTTGGTAATATATTGGTCAACATTTGAAATTAAAGCATTTCAATAATTGACAGGTGCTTCCGTCTAGCTACATCATACAAGATCTGTCAGACTGGGCTAGTCATTTTTATATATTTTTTTTCTCCCAAAATTACTGAAGATGTTAATGTTGCTATCAGGAAAATTACTGTTTTGTTACAACCTGTCAAAGATATTACAGATAATGGAGACACTTTATTATCAAGATTGTCAGCATGTCCAAGAACTATTGTGGTTGGTCAGGATTTTAAAGAAGACCTTCATTCTTAGACCTAGAAAACGTTTAAATAACTTTAGCTTTTTCATTTAATATCACTTGAATTACTTATTTTATTGTAATCCTCCTCATACTGTATGTACATGGAAAGCAGATAACTAAAAAAGTAATTTAAAACCACAGTGAATGAAATAGTGAAAGCACCAGAACATTTATAAGGCATGCAATAAATTATCAGCTCAGCTCAGCTGAACAAATGAAAAATGAATTATGTCACAGAAATCTAAGCAGCCATTTCAAACTGAATATTTTATATGTTCTTTAATGGCATAAGATATAAACATTACTAGTTAAATGCTTACCATTAGAAACCATTTAAATTACATTGACAGCATTCTTCCATTACAGTTTCACTGGCTCAACCAGCTTAAATAAAACCTTCTCAATTAAGAAAAATGTATTAAACTAACTAATTAATGTTAAATGTCACCGTTTGCTCATTTAAACAGCAATGTTTTCCTTCTTTGCATCATTTATTCCCAGAGACTACCATCACTTGGTATTGAGACAAGCTTGTGTGTGTGAAGAAATGAGAGATCGAAGGCAAGGGCTAAACCCACTGGATTGAAGGAGATAAACTATATTTGGTATTTACACTAAACCATCTTTTCTTATAGTCTGCACACTACTCTGCCTTCGGTCAACAATTACTTTGTTTTTGGAAACTGTGAGTCAGGGTTTAAAAAAAAACTAATGCTACAAATGACATGTGATTACCAATGAGAATTAGTGGCTCATTGTGCAGGGATCGCCAGGACATTATTGTCATTACATGGCTATTGTGCTCATTTAAAACGTTAACAACAGATGTTCGACCACATCTGTGCGACATTTTCTTTAATTCGCCCAAACAACCCCTTTGGCAAAAGGGTGTTTTCAAGAATCTATATTAGGTGCACATCGCCACCTGCTGATGAGAAGTGCAATTTATAGCGTTAACAAAAAAAAAAAAAAAAAAAAATAAGTTTTGAAAAGCACACGGACACCTAAAATGAAAGTTATCGATTGAGATGAACTTTGACCTGAAGAATTAAAAACAAAAAAGTCTGTGTTTTATTTTATAATTGTTGAAGGCAGCTGGAGTTGTGAGCAAGCAGGTTTCAGAAAAGTCTTAAGCCACTGTTGTATAGTTGCACCCCCTACTGGAAAAGACACAGAGACAGCCACAGTGGACAGAGCTTTGTATCCATTCATCCTGCTGTCATCAGACTATCTCTTTGCATTTATGCATTTGTTTGAAGTGCCTTTGTAGACTACTCATCAGAGAAAGCTTATTCCAAATCAACGATTACTTTAGTTAACAGACGTCCATTAAATTCATGTGTGTGTGGGTTTGGTATGTTTTAGTGCCCTAGTAACTAAGATTAGCCCCCTAACTGAGAGCTTTACTGCTGTCTAAAAATACTTTAACATCTGATGGTCTTTCTGGCTGGAGGAGCGAAGATGGGTCTTCACCCCGCAGCAAAATGAGCACTTTTCTTCTCTTCAGAAGCAGAAAGAATATGAATGGGAGGGGAGATGATATGATGCGGGTCAGAACAACTGCACTGCTGCATCTTTTGTAGATTATGATGCTGACAGACTCAGAAAATGTGCGCTGAAATTGTACTCTTGAAATCACAAATTGATGGAATAAAGAAAACTGACAAGAATTGTGCAGATGTTTGTGATCTTTCAGCTAATGCAGGGGTTTTCTGTATGTTTGAACAAACACGTTGGAGGAGTGAACATGTATACTTTTGTGTTCCCATTTTATTTTCTTTGACAAAGTTTTCACCATACATCGTTGACATGAGGAATGAAAAAGACATAATAGCTTAACTTAAAAATGGCTACAATTACTTTTATTAATAGGCAGAAATGATCACATTTCTTCACAGTAGAGTACTTGTGGTTCAAGGCACATCAGTCAAGAACTTGTTTCTTAAAAACTTGTTTGCACACCACTCCACAGACTCGCAATTCCTGCAAAAAAAAAAAATAATAACAATATAAACTCTTATTTTCTTTTAAGGAAAGGAGAGGACATTACATACATTTAATAGCATAAATGTACTTTTATAAATAAATAAAAAAAGTCAAACTAAATGTTGACCTCCTTTTTTAAATCTACTCTACAATACATATATGTGGGAAATTAATTTGAGTTATACTACAGTTTGTTTTTGTTTTGTTTTGTTTTTGCTGTAGGCTACATTTGATCAAATAGATTCAGCCTTAGCAAGCCCTCCCTCTGGAGTCACGTGTCATGAGTCATTTTCTCCTGATAACCCTGAAAAGAACTTAAATTACACTTTCCGTTTTGTTCGTACAGATAAGAGCAATACATCAATCGAATCTGTAAAGGGTCTACCTTTTTTGTATACAGACATAATAACAACAAAACTTTGTGCATTTATAAAATAAAGATAACAAACAAGGTGTGATGTCTGCAGCCTTTGTCTGCGCTGATCTTCATTTATAAACACATTATTAAAATGAACTGTAACTCCGTGAATACTCAACGAAGAGACATGAAAGATATATCTATAGAAAGCCTGATATGTCTACTTTTAATAAATATTCTGTGATAAAGTAATCCATATGAAAACAACACAATGCCTGTTTTTCACGTCTCCTTTCATTATCTTCTAATGTGACCACGCCCCCCTCGCTGAACGCTCTATTCAGATTATAATGTTTCAAACTGAAGAGCACGGCATAGATACGCACACAACAGAAGACAACGCAGCACTGTTCTTCAAGTTTTTTTTTTATTTTACTGTTTGCTTCGCAACCAGAGGAATAAGACATAATTCACCCCAAACAGATGTGATGTGGTTGAGGATTTGAGATTTGAATTTCTTCAGAAAAAAAGAATTAAGCACTTTATTCAGCAGAGATCATAAACATGAGGAAGTCTCCTTTTTTATTTATATACTTGTACTAGTTTTCACATAACGTAAACATTTTAGTAGATAGACTTTTTCCAAACTATAATTCCTGATTTAATGCATAATCCAGTGAAACATTAGGAAGCTTCAATAACAATATACAATACTATACCATTCAAAAGCTTAATGTAAATAATGTAAAAAATTTAACAAATAAATGTAACTGTAACAAATGTAACAAAAAATGCTGTTCTTTCAATTTATCCCAAAGAAACCCCTAAAAAAATATTCTCAGCTCTTTTCAACATTAATAATAATAATAATAATAATAACAACAAAGTTTTTTTTTTTTTTTTTTTTTGTAGAAAATCAGATTGTTAAAAGGATTTATGAAGGATTGTGTTACTGTCAGCTTTGTTCCTAATAAACTGTTTAACTGCACTCGGTAGTGGATATTACATTATGTTGTGGGATAATTAAATATATTATAAATAAACTACAAACATAAAATTATATAGATTTATTTTGTCCTCACATTCTTTCTTGTAACTCCTCCCTCTCAGAGACACACAGCTGACTTAAAGGCTCATTATGTAGCTCATTATGCAGCTTATTATGCGGGTCTTTGTCTTCTCAGGTGTAAATCACAATGATGTTCCATGATAGTTAACGCCTACTCGCATATGACTTTTACCAACAAAAAGTGTCTTAGAAATTTTAAATCAATATATTGTTTTCTGTAGGTGAGTAAACAAGATGATTTTCACATAACTTAGGAAGAAAAATCCCAGGCTACAAGCTCCAGTTCTCAAAAGTCCCGGGAACCAATGTTCTGTATGTGTTTTATTGCCTTATTCAAGTGATTTAACATTTTTATTTTTTCACTAACCACGCATAAAAAAATGTTTTTTCTCAAAAACACAATCATGTACATACATGCTGCTCACATATTATTATAGCCCAGTTTGTGCTGATCACAGTGAGATTACACTTAAGCCATTTAGATGTTTATAGGAAACTGAAAAAAAGCACAAATGTCAGGGCATGACTAAACTTCTCCAGGCCCCAAAAAATACCCTTAGACTCCAGAGGGTTAAGAGACTTTTCTTTCAGAAACATTAAAAAACTCTTACAGACTTTGAACACTTGATTGGCAGTGTAACAGTTTTTAGGTAACAGTTATTTAGCAGCTATTATGCACAAATATTTGAACACAGAATGTTGAGTAATAAATGAAGTATATTCCAGGCTGCTGTATAATGAAGTCACTAAATGGATTTCAGCGTATACACATTTTAAATGTGTTTGTTATTGTAATGCGTGACTGCTGCAGTAATGATGTTATCTTATTAATTACACTGTTGACTACACAAACAACAAGAAGCAGCCAAGTGTGACCTTTCATAAAACAACAGGGCATGTCCTCATATGAACGGCACCCTTATACAAACTTACCACATGTAATTCATCCCCTTTCACCCACTGGGTCCAGCCCCTTCCATCCTTTTCTCCTTTCTGTACACACACCAGTTTGTCTCCCTCCCAGTTTACCATGGTCTACAAAACAAGGACAAATACACGCCGGTGAGAAAGATGAAGCTGATATTGACTGAGACAGAGAATAGAGAATAAATTTGCCAAAAACAGCACTTTGAAATGTACTTCTATTTTTAATTTAAATGTGCAAGGCTTCTGGTGTCAGTCATTTAGTTGTTTTAGCTGTACAGTATTAGTTTTATTTTAATTTATTATAGTTTGTAGCCTAAGATTTAGTTTTGTTATTCTGGTTATTTACCTATAATAGGTAATGACATCTAATGACATTCACAGGAAATGTTTTTGACAACATTTAACACCAATAAATGTCTTATTGAATACTGAACACAAAGAACACAAACACTGTACTACCATTCCTACACTGTAAAAAGGTGTATGATTTACTTTGAATCCATTTTCAACACATTTCACAAATAATTACAAGGAAATGGCAAGTAACATTGGATGAAATAGTTTGAAATAGAAAGACTGAAACATTATTTTCGTGTTAAATACACCCTAATTATCTTTACCAATTTTGAAAATAATGTTATACAGTGTATTCAAGTTGACGTAAAGTTCCCGAGCACCAGGTGTTTGTGGCATTAACCCGAAAACCTTGTGGATTTAAGATTCAGCGGGTCATTGTATGTAAATCTCGATCTAATCCAATTTACTGACTCATCCACCACAGTAACCTAAAAGAAGTTCAAAATAGTTAACCATTTAAAGGCATTTTTTATCTTACATTTTTGTTCGTTGAAAGTTGAACTTTTATACATAAGGAGGTCACTTACCATACATTTCCTATCATCTACACCAACCAAATCCTCCTCAAACTCCTTTCCAACATCAAACTCCACATGGTAGTTCCTAAAGGTGGTGAGAGTCTTGATATTAAAATGATCACCATTCTGAGCAATCTCCTTATCAAAGATGAGATAGCTGGCAATTTTTCTGATGACAACATTCACATCTGTAAGTTGAATACATATAAAACCGGTCAACCATAGCCGTATGAGCCCTTTTTTTTGTTGTTGTTGTTCTTCCAAATAATATAATCAGGTCTGCCAAGGATCTAAAACATCTACAGACATGTATTTTTTCTTGCTTTGTCTGTTTCCAACTGAATATATATTGTAGTATCTCACATACCTTGTTCAGCATAGAAAATTAATTTCACAGGAGTAGAATGAATAAACAAATAGAAAATGAAGTATCAGCCTACCTAGTGCTTCCATGTATTCATCAAAGTTTTCATTACTTGTCAATTTCCAGAATCCATTCATGTCTACGGGAGACATATTTGCTTCTCTTTTTTTTTTTGCGTCTGCCCTCTGCTCTGATGTTTCAATGTTTCAACATTAAGGCGCAGTGTGGCGTCTCAAATCACAGGACACGTTGTAATCCTAAAGCCAATTAGGACTTTTGGATTATCTCAAAGAGTGGAGTATCTGCTGTGGATTATTTATTTAGTTATTTTTTTTGTACAGGAGCTCTGTTGTCTGGAGTGAACTGATTCATCTTGTGAGCTCATGTCAGTCAACACGTGAACAGACAGACATGTCAGTTTGTAATTGTTTTGATTCTCAGCCTGTCAGCAGCACAACAGTCAGTCAAAATAACAACCACAATGCTGTCAAACAAGCTTCCATTTATGCCTATACAGACACCAGAAAGAGAGAGAGAGAGAGAGAGAGAGAGAGGTAACTGTTCATTGCACAAACATGAGGTGAAGACCTGTCAGTAATGAGGCCAGACTTGAGACGTCTTCCTGACTATAAATAACTATAAAGTGTTAACAGTGAAATGTAGAATAAAAGATACAGAACTGTCATGATGAGCTTTTGTTACTTTTCAGATCATGGCCTATTTCATCTTCCACAAACTACAGGAGAGCTCCTTTGCCAACCAAACCTGTCTTGTTGTTTTCTGCACTACCATGCCGAATTCCAAATTTTGCATTTATTTGGAATAGAAAAATAAATCTTTCAGAACAAATCTTTCGGAACTCCAAATTTATGGAAAAAATAATTAAAGAATAAATCCCTGAAAAATATACATTTATGTCATTCTTTCTTTTTTTTTTTTTTTATGGAACAGGAAAAGCTGGATTTTTAGATTCCTCTCATCGTCTTATGGACATCAGAAAAGGCCTGCCATATGCTATTGACTAATACCAAATTCTTTCTTACTCTAATAATCGTCCTACTTTCTCACTGGCCTGTTTTATGACACCCTGAAAGAAGCATTCAAGATAAAGTCTGACTCATAAATCAACGCATAGTGTTGGAACAGTGGTGACAGAATAAAGTGTAGCCTTTGGGAATTCTGATCTTCTGAACATCAAATGCTGGAATTGGTCCTTGTTCTTCTTGACATATTTCATTGCTACTTATCTTGTCTTCCATGCTTAACAGTAGAGTACAAATACAGAATTTCTCTGATCACAGGAATGAAGATCAAATCCATTGATGTTGTATAACCTCCGACCTACTCGCCCCATTTTCCAGTAGCCCCTTCACTGCAGAACACAACATCCAGAGGGCATGTTGGATCCACATCTAGGGGGTGGAGATTGGTGGGTTTAGGGCTGGAGATCTGGGAGATGGGTGGGTTTAGGAATCATGGGGTGGAGAGGGGTAGGTTTAGGTATATGTAAGGTGGGAGGAGTTGGATCTGGGTCCAACCATGCCCCTGGATCTTGTGTTCTACAACGATGACCATCTCCCCTTTTCTGGCTGCATCTCAGTGGGTGATAGATTTATAATATTGTTTATGCACTATGAAAATTACCACTTCAAAACGGACTGTTTCCAAAGTCATAATGAACAGAGATGAGCAATAATTCATAGACATCTTTCCGTAGGTATTAAGTCATTATACTATTATTATGCTATTATTATACTATAGTCATAACATAGTGTGCTATCAAAAAAAAAAAGACTTGGCAAGAAAAAGAGACATAAACAATAATACAAATAAATGAATAAATAAATAAATACACTTTTATTTGGTATTTTTTTGTTAATCAATTCTGCACTTCATTAAAATAATAATAATAACAACAATATATTAATAAGTGCAGGTATCATGTTGCATCACGAGATAAAGCAGAACTGAAAACTTAAAACATTTATAGGCCTATGTATGTTTTGTAGTTTACAGCTTTTTCTAAATTATTTTATTTTTAATAAGTTAGGTTCAACTCGTGTTTTTAAGTCTAATTTAATTTAAGTTCGAATTACCTAGCTGCTAAGTTGACTGTACAGTGGTGAAATTTCAGCAGTGTCACTGGTACAATAACAAACCTTCTGAATGATAACCTAAAAAAATTATTACAGAAATTAACTTAGTGAGTTTTTTTTTTCCTAGTTTTGATTTCTATGATGTATAATAATTGGTGACTGTTACTCAAAAGATGACAGGAATAAACCTATAGAAAAACTGAGAAATCTTTACATCACTTGAATGAGCTTGAAGAACATACCTAAAAGGGGTAACATTGTGTCATAGCCTATAATTTTGATGCCATAATGTAAAATGCTTTATGAAATAGAAAGAAGAGGAGCTCACACATCACAAGTCACTTTATTAAACATTTTAAGTCAGTTATAATGAAATAAAGAGTGGTAACATTTAGATAGCTAACATTATATACATGTTTACTTGTCAGATTCAGTGACCCTAGCCAACTGCAATCAATCAAACTGTAGACCACCGACATCATTGGGTAATAACAGTAAATAGTAATAAGAATAAAGATAAGACCTATATTTATCACATAATCAGACTATGTTTTACATAACAAGAGCAAAAACATCTCATAAGGAAGCCATTCTTATAGGCTACCACATTACCAGACAACAGCAGCATTACTTCACCCAAAAATGAAAATAAGCCTGTGTTTTACTCACCCTCGAAGCATATAGGTGCATATGATTTCTTTCAGATGAAGTTATATTAAAAACGGTCTTTGCTTAATCACTGCAGTCAGTTGAACAGTCCACAAGACGTCAAATAAAGCACATGCAACCATAATAAAACGTGCCTCACACTTTTTGAGTGTACTTATATTTTTTGTGTACCCATCCTAGCAAAAGATAGCTAAAAAATGGTACTTTATTTACTCAAATTATAGATTAATCTTACAATATCCCAAAACTTGCTCACTCTGCTGTTATTTAACAGATTAAATGCACTATATATTTTCTACTTCATTTTTAGACACGTTTTTAATTAAGATATTCATTTTAATTAAATATTAATTCACTTTTAATGCTCCTTATTTCAAAATGTACAGAAATACGTGCATTCATGTAATTTAGTTATGATTATTTCATGTATTCACGATAGGCTACAATTTATTACTAATGTCTCATTTCAGTTTTAGTTTTGTGTTTATTCCAGTTTATATGAAAAGTTTCACTTAGCGTGGATTAAAATTCATATGAAGACTAAATAATTTTCACTGAACATGTTAAAAATAAGTTTGTTAAAGTTGTTGGGGGCATGGTGGTGGTGATGTTGAAGGCTGTGGTGCTGTAGTTTGTTTATAGACTAAGTTTAGCTTTAAAGTTGCACTTATATTTTGGCTTCAAAATTCATAAAAGATGTATTATTTTGTGGAGATTATCTTGATGCACAAAACGTGTAAATTTCCTAAACTGTGATCGAAAAAAGAGCTTATGTTTTATGATAATCTGGGAACAAGTGCTATTCTTACAGTTGATCCGCATACAAAGTGACGTCAAAGTTCGCCCAATCTATATTCAACCCAACGTCCTTACCCAACAGGCTCAATCCAGCATTTGGGTTAAAAAAACAACCCAGCATTTTTGAGTGTTTTCTTTCCTATTATATCATAGATATCTCTTATCATCACTCTGGCCTCTCCCCTCATTGTGAATGAACAGTTAAGTATAAAAGCTTTGGTGCACCTCTTCACTTTACCTGGCATAGCGCCTGAACTCCAGAGCTCGTCGCACAAACATGCCTGTGGATTTCACTGGAAAATGGGAGCTGGAGTCGAACGAAAACTTTGAAAATTACCTTAAAGCACTGGGTAAGTCTTATCAGTTGTCTGTTACCATAGGTCAACAAAATAGAAATAGGAGAAATCTGTGCCATTTCCTAATTCTGATGTAGTTTGCAGGTTTATTAAAATTTGGCTAAATTAAAAAAAAAAAAAAAAAAAAAAAAAAAAAAATATATATATATATATATATATATATATATATGATATAGATTACAACATGGAAATGACCATGCCAAGTAAAAAATATTTACTCTCATAGACATTGACTTTGCCATCCGCAAGATTGCAGCCCGCCTCACTCCAACAAAGACCTTTATCCAAGATGGGGACAACCTTGTGATTACGACACAGAATGCCATCAAGAGCTATGAGCTGAGCTTCACTATTGGAGTTGAAAAGGAAGAATTTACTAAAGGATTTGACAACAGGATGCTAAAGGTGAACTATTTATATTTAATATTTTCCGATCTTCGTCTAATAACATAATGCTATTTAACATGTTTAACCTGTTGGCCATGATCTCAGTAAGTTTGTTCAGTGATGAATACAGTAAAACAAATAGAGCTCATGTTTCAACTTTTGCTCTGAGGGATAAAAAGGAATTTTTTTTTTTTTTTTTTTTTTTTTTGAGGCCATCTGTCAGTGATGAAGTAAAATCTCAATGGCTCAATGGATCAGTAGTCTATAACATATATATATATATATATATATATATATATATATATATATATATATATATATATATATATATATATATATATATATATATATATATATATATATATATATATATATTAAATAAGCAATAAACATGATTTTTTTTTAGAAGTATATATATTCCTTTTTTTACATACACAGACTCTGGTGACCTGGGAAGGGGACAAATTGGTGGCCATCCAGAAAGGTGAGAAAGCCAACCGTGGATGGAAACACTGGATAGAAGATGACAAACTTTATCTGGTGAGCATTCAGTCAGTGGATAATAATAACCTGAATAATGTTAGAATCAGCATTATTGCTTAAATTATTTTTATTGATTTCAGTTTTTATGAAATTTCTAATTAAGGAGTTTAATGGGGGAAAAAAGTATTTCCGCTAATTACCTTATTCCAGCACCTCCCCCCACCCCATATGCCCCACCCACCCCACACCCCTGCACTATTCCTGCTTTGCTTTGTATTCATAATGGATATGTTTTGACCTCATAATCATTTCAATTTCAGGAGCTAACATGTGAGGAGGCCGTATGCCTGCAAGTGTACAAAAGAAAAGACTGATTTTTCATGTTATTCAGTTCATGTTGTTCTACTATCAAGTCTATCAAAATCAAGCTGTGTATTAACCTAAATAAAGACAATGAGATGTTATGACTCATCATTTCTTGTGAACCTTACTTAGTTAAATTTGTTGTTGTTTTCTCTCTCCTTTACAATCATAAAACCACACAAACATGTTTTATACAAATAGATATGAAATGATGATATGCATGATTTAACGCAACAATATAGAGCTATAAATGTAATTCATTTCCCAATTTTGAGCTAAAAACATTTTACATACACTGGATGACTATTAAAGATCAAATCAATACTAAAACAGTCGAACACATATCTAAAGCAAACTATATTTTTTATTAATTATAGTTCATTAGGCTATACAAATTATCTAACTACTGTTTTATATTTATAGTAATTATAATTAGATGGTAGAAGATCATTTAGATACACTGTAGAAAACCAACAATTGTGTAATTGTACTTTTGACTCAAGGCTATTCTTACTGAGATGTAGCCATTGTAACAGGTTCTTTGTATGACTACAAGTCTTAAAATTGATCATATCTTAATGTCTTAAAAATTGATATATTAACCTTTTAAGATCATACTGCGGTGAGGCTTTTCAGGGACATTTCAGCATGTATTTTTGGCGTGTTATTCATCTTAAGTACACTGAAGGTGATACCAGTTTGGGCTTTACACGAGAGGGCAAGCTCATACTCGCCGCAAGCGCCTATCGCCATGCTGCATCCCTCAAAAGCCGAGTTTAACCGAAATTACCCGAAACACTCCGAAGCCGTCCGAGTGTCACGTCAACGCTTCCGACGTCTAGCGCATGGGCTTTGAGGAAGTTCCACGTCACATTTGCCTGCCGTGTACAAAACTGCAGCCGAAAAAAACACATCAGACTCTCGGTGGATGATATAAAATACTACAGGTGAAGGACACCAAAACCAGCAAACACAAACATGGTAAGTTTTGCGCCAGTCTCTATATTATGGGCAATATTACAGCTGGTTTGCAGAATTTGTGTAAAAATACGCTTTGAGTAACGTTAGCTCGCGCTGTTAGCTTTGAAGGCCCTTACACTGGCCACATAGACAACTCCATCATTCAGTCAGTCTGTGAATCATTTATTTATTTCCACTCTTATTCAATATAATACTTGCATTTAAAGCCTTTTACCATTATATGTATTATCAATTAACTTTTGACTGTTCACTTATATGTTATGGTGTGATATATTGTTTTCTGGCTAACAGCTGATGATATCGATGTGACTTTAGTAAACATTAATAAATAAACAGAAATTTTGAAATTTGGGTCTGTAACGTTATATATTCTGTTCAGTAACATGGCAGTTATCTGTAAGAGGATTGATTTTTAGTGATTTTATTGCTTAATGTACTGTAAAGTTTAGCTGCTGTTCCTTTGTCAGACTTTTACCTGGGTGACAAATAGCAAATGTGTTGTGGAGAAAAACAGTCGAGGTTAAATAACAAAATTTCACCACTTTCTGTTCTTAAAATAGTAAACATTTGTGCATTTTGTATAGACTCTTGTTGATACTACTGTATCCTTGGTGCTGTTAACCAAAGAGATGCTGATCAATCAACTTGTAATTGTCTTGTCTTGTCTTCTAGCCTCTGAGGCTGGATATCAAGCGTAAACTCTCGGCTCGATCTGACCGTGTCAAAAGCGTAGACCTCCATCCGTCTGAGCCATGGATGCTGGCCAGTCTGTACAACGGCAGTGTCTGTGTGTGGAACCATGAAACACAGGTGACTAGCAGACCTTATGTTTTTCAGATTTTGCAATATATTACCAAACTGATCTTCACATTTATCTTTATGGATACAGCAGTGTGTGTTACATGTTTGTCTAATAGTGTCTAATATTGCTCTTTCATAGACTCTGGTTAAGACTTTTGAAGTCTGTGACCTTCCAGTAAGAGCCTCCAAGTTTGTGGCCAGGAAAAATTGGGTCATTACTGGTGCTGTAAGTGTCTATATGAAAAATGATGATATGCATTATTATATAACAGTTTTTCATACTATTACATATGTAATAATAGATAAATATATGAAACTTTTAATAAATCTCCTCCCTTTATTGTAGGATGACATGCAAATTCGGGTTTTCAACTATAATACACTAGAGAGAGTACATATGTTTGAGGCCCATTCAGATTACATTCGCTGCATCGCTGTTCATCCCACCCAGCCCTACATCCTCACAAGCAGTGGTATGTATAGATTAAATTTACATTGAGTCTTTATATTACATATGTACATACTGTATATGCATAAATTAATATGTATACTATCATTGGTTGGGTCAGTAAATTTTTTTTTTTTTTTTTTACTTTTATTCATCAATAATTAATTTTAATTGATCAAAACAGTAAAGACATTTATAATTAAATGTAAAGACATTTATAATTTTCCAAATATTTTATGTTTCCAAAAACTGAAGACTGGAGAAAAAGTTATTTTATATTGTAATTATATTTCAACCTTGATGAGCATAAGCCACTTAAAAACATTACAAAATTGTACTAACCCCAAACATTGAAACTGTGGTGCATATATATATAAATTTTTTGTGTTTAACAGTTATTGGATCTGTGTACTTATAGATGACATGTTGATAAAGCTCTGGGACTGGGAAAAGAAATGGTCCTGCAGTCAGGTGTTTGAGGGCCACACACACTATGTCATGCAGATTGTCATCAACCCCAAAGACAACAACCAGTTTGCGAGTGCATCGCTGGACAGAACCATTAAGGTATGCCTGAACACTCAAGCTGCTAGTTTGAATCCGACTTCTTACACTTCACCTATAATTTCTTCCGTGTTTTGTTTCAGGTTTGGCAACTGGGCTCTTCCTCTCCTAACTTCACTTTGGAGGGCCATGAGAAGGGGGTGAACTGTATCGATTATTACAGTGGAGGAGATAAACCCTATCTCATATCTGGAGCTGATGACAGACTGGTCAAGATTTGGGACTATCAGGTTTATTCGATATTGATTATATTGATATGCTTAATGCAGCAAGTCACTCCTGGCTGTTTATTTACTTCTGTTCTGTGAACTTCTTTCTCTTTAGAATAAGACATGTGTGCAGACGCTCGAGGGTCACGCTCAGAATGTGTCCTGTGTAAACTTCCACCCAGAGCTGCCAATCATCATCACTGGATCTGAGGATGGTGAGTTGCGGCACATCTTTATTATAATGTTATAGATCTTTTAATGATCACTTCATTATAAAACTACACTGCCCTGCTCCTGATGCAAATGTAACTATCTTTCTCTGTATTATTTAGGCACAGTTCGGATCTGGCACTCCAGCACTTATCGTCTAGAGAGCACCCTGAACTATGGTATGGAGCGGGTGTGGTGTGTGTGTGGCTTACGCGGCTCCAACAATGTGGCATTGGGCTATGACGAAGGCAGCATCATTATCAAGGTATTAAAAATAAGACAAAAGCAACACCACGCTGTGTCCTGTCAGTGGTGTGAGTGTTTGGTTAAAGCTCTGGACTGTTAATTGGAAAGTCCATTAAAATATTCAGAAGTCCAGAAAAACATTAAGCAGTTTTCTGCTTGTGAACAGTAGTGTGTATAGATCTATTTACATGACGTTTCTTTGTACTTAAATTAACATTAACTAATTACGTGAAGAGCTTTATATAATATATCATGTGGAGAGTTCTCTGTTAGTTAACCGCTTTATATTTGGGTTTTAGCTTGGTCGTGAGGAGCCAGCCATGTCAATGGATACCAGTGGAAAAATCATTTGGGCCAAGCACTCTGAGATTCAGCAGGCTAACCTCAAAGCCATGGGGGATGCTGAGATTAAAGATGGCGAGAGGCTGCCACTGGCAGTGAAAGACATGGGCAGCTGTGAGATCTATCCTCAAACCATTCAGCACAATCCTAATGGAAGGTAAGACAATAACACTTACTTATATATATATATATATATTTGCTATTTGTTAAAGTAAATATCATTTTACAGTTCTTATATAATTAACATCCAGAGGTTCTGTACTCTTAATTTTGTGTTTAGGTTTGTGGTGGTTTGCGGAGATGGAGAGTACATCATCTACACTGCCATGGCTCTAAGAAATAAGAGCTTTGGATCTGCACAGGAGTTTGTCTGGGCCCATGATTCATCGGAGTAAGTACTCTATAAGCATATAGAATATACATGTAGAAGACAACTGTCAAAAACACTTAATACTGATGTTACTTGTTTTAAATTAGGTATGCAATTCGGGAAAGCAGCAGCGTGGTGAAGATCTTCAAAAATTTTAAGGAGAAAAAATCTTTTAAGCCAGACTTTGGAGCAGAAGGTAAACTGTTTTGCACTTACATTGGGGGCAGTAGTAATCTCTGTATTCACGATTTTATATGCAAATGTAGTAAGAACAAAAATTATACACATGCTTAGTATACTGCATACTTATTTCCTTTCATTAGGCAAGGCAAGTTTATTTATATAGCACATTTCATACACAATGTTAATTCAAAGTGCTTTACATAAAAAAGTAAAACAATAATGAAGAAAAATAACAACAAGAATAAAACAAGCAATATTAAAACTTTTAAAATTATAAAAATTTACTTATTTAAAATGAATTTAAAACAGTTAGAAAATGATTTACATAAAATTTAAAAAAAAAAAAAGTGAAAGTAGAGTGCATCAGTTCGGACATTGCACAATGCTCATTCAATAAATGCACAGCTAAACAGATGAGTTTTAAGTCTAGATTTAAATGTGACTAGTGTTTTAGCATTACATTTAATGCTGAATGTAGTATAATGGGAATTTTTTTATGTATATAAATGGTTATGTGTTTGCAGGCATCTATGGTGGTTTCTTGCTGGGTGTCCGATCGGTGAATGGCTTGGCTTTCTATGACTGGGATAACACAGAGCTGATTCGCCGCATTGAGATCCAACCCAAACATGTGAGTCAACCGCTCCAGTCCTTCATTATTTTGTCTGCATTTTTTGTGTATCTGGACCAATTGCACATTGCATCTGTTTTCAGATTTTCTGGTCCGACTCTGGGGAGCTGGTGTGCATTGCCACAGAGGAGTCTTTCTTCATCCTGCGCTATATGTCAGAGAAGGTGGCTGCATCACAGGAGACAAATGAGGGGGTTACTGAAGATGGTATCGAAGATGCTTTTGAGGTAGGTGTACATTAGGATTCATATGGAATTCCCTTTGCTCCTTGCCTTTTCTATTTGTTTGTTCTGAATTGTCCCTATAATTGCCAAACATCACAAAAGATAATGGGAATGAAATCCTCCAATAAATAATTTACAATACAAGCAGGACTTTTATTAAGATGGTAAACAGAGTCCATTTTAATTTAATATTGACTTCAACGATTTGAAACAATCTTTGGTCCTGATGGTCTGTGTTTGTGTGTGCAGGTCCTGGGAGAGATTCAGGAAGTGGTAAAGACTGGTCTGTGGGTAGGAGACTGTTTCATTTACACCAGCTCAGTCAACAGACTCAACTACTTTGTTGGAGGAGAGATTGTCACTATTGCTCACCTGGACAGGTGCAGTCAAAGTTCCCTGTATCTGAAATATGTTTTTATCATTTTATGTTTGGGATGTATCAGTTTAATGCACCCTTGCTTGAATAATTTCTTACTGATAAAGTCTTACTGACCCTAAACTTACGAATGGTAAATATAGACAGAAAACATGTTATCTGTTTTTCATTTAGTTTAACTGTGACTTCTTTTTCTTAGAACAATGTACCTTCTGGGATACATTCCTAAAGATGACCGTCTTTACCTGGGCGATAAGGAGCTGAACATAGTGAGTTACTCTCTTCTGGTGTCTGTCCTGGAGTACCAGACAGCTGTCATGCGCAGAGACTTTGGCATGGCAGACAAAGTGCTGCCCACTATCCCAAAAGAACAGAGGACCAGAGTTGCCCACTTCCTGGAAAAGCAGGTAAGACTTTTACAATTGTGTCAGGAAAACCTTGTATAGATTGATTTGGCTGCCAGATGTGTTGTAAATCTAAATGATATTCTGCATATATTCTGTGATATCTAAAGGATCTTTGTCTGTGTGTCTGTAGGGTTTCAAGCAGCAGGCTCTGGCCGTGTCCTCTGATCCAGAGCACCGGTTCGAGCTGGCGCTACAGTTAGGAGAGCTGAAAATTGCTTATCAGCTAGCAGTAGAAGCTGAGGTTTGTTATCATATGCCAGTGGTACAGCCCCCTAGTGGTGGCCAAGCTCAATTGCTTAATACTTTATTTATTTTTACATTTATTGAAGTGAAAATAAGTTAGTTTTCTGCTGCTAAGCTAATATGATGAAGGTGTCTAATGTTACTGCTTTTCTTCTGTAGTCAGAGCAGAAGTGGAAGCAGTTGGCAGAGTTGGCCATCAGTAAGTGCCAGTTTAGTTTGGCACAGGAGTGCCTCCATCATGCGCAGGACTATGGAGGACTTCTGCTCCTGGCCACAGCATCTGGCAACGCCGCTATGGTTGCCAAGCTTGCAGAAGGGGCAGAGCGTGATGGCAAAAACAATGTTGCCTTCATGACCTACTTCCTGCAGGGAAAGTAAGTATCATAGGAGAAAAGAACTTCGCCAGCTGAAATACAAATAGAAATATGATGAGTAAAGATGTTTTACTTTTGTGGATTTTCATTTAATAGTCTACTATTAATACTAACACTGCTGGAGGGAGTCATGTTTCGGTCACAGATTGTTCTTTTTAAATATAGTTGTTTCTTTTGGTGATTTTTGCATTGTTTGTTTTTCTTGCCAGACTGGACAACTGTTTGGAACTTCTGATCAACACAAATCGTCTGCCAGAAGCAGCCTTTCTTGCCCGCACATATCTGCCCAGCCAAGTGTCCAGGTCTGTGTTCACTGCCACAGCAGTATCCACAGCAAGGAAACAACTTTTATTTTGGATGGGCATAGAACGTACTACTAGAAGAAGTAATATGAATAGAAAATGTGCACAAATATGCTAATATAGATGTGTTATTATCTGTTCAGCTTACAATCAGAACACACTGTAAGATTTGACTTGATATTCATTTTCCAGTGTGTCAAACAGTGTTTTTTTTTACGTGAAATGTTATCTTTTCAGTTCTGTAACTGTGAGTTTGTTAACAGGGTGGTGAAGCTTTGGAGAGAGAGCTTGTCTAAAGTGAATCAGAAAGCTGCAGAGTCTCTGGCAGACCCCACAGAGTATGAGAACTTATTCCCAGGCCTGAGAGAGGCCTTTGTGGCAGAGCAGTACCTGAGAGAGACATGCCTCGGCAAAACCAGACCTGCCACTGATTATCCACTGGTCACAGTAAGAAAATGGCTCTTTGAATTTTGTTTTTCATTTCATTTTGTCTCAGTAGAATTTTACTATTATTTATATGCTATTGTTATTAATATTTTGCATTATCTTTTTTATATGTTCAGTTTTAGTTTTTCCAGTATTTCCATTTAGTGTTCATTTATTTTTATTTTGGTTTTAGTAATTGTAGTACTTGTAAGATGTTCATCAAATTTGTATATTTTATTTCAATGACCAAAAAACATTGAAGTTTTACTTTTAATTAATACTGTTTACTTGTATGAGATCCAAGCAGTGTTTTTGCAGGCTATTAACTCACTGACCTATGCAAGTCAAATCAAAACTAGCAAATATAGCTAGATTACAACCCATGGGGAATACTATATGTGACCATGGACCAAAAAAAAAAACAGTCATAAGGGGTAAAATTTTCAAAAATTCATCATCTGAAAGCTGAATAAATAAGCATTTCATTGTTTGTCAGGATAGGACAGTATTTGGCCGAGATACAGCTGTATAAAAAATCTGGAATCTGAGGGTGCAAAAAAAAAAATCTAAATAGAGAAAATCACCTTTAAAGTTGCCCAAATGAAGTTCTTACCAATTCATTTCACTGATCAAAAATGCAGTTTTAATATATTTATTGTAGGAAATGTACAAAATATCTTAAAGACGTATATCTTAAAAGTTTTGTGGTGCAGGGTCACATATTTTAAAACCATTACAATAACAATGCTTGATCAAGGAGTTTGAAAACTGATGATCACTGCTTAGTGCTCAAAGTCTGTATGTGTTTTTATTTTATTTTTTCATTTGTGTATAATGTGCTTTTATGATTAGTCTTTTTTTTCCTCTCATTTTTTCTTTCTTTAGCCCAATGAAGAAAGGAATGTGCTGGAGGAGGCCACTGGTTATGAACCCAAGGGAATTATCCCCACTCCCACGCAGGTGTGTGTGTGTGTGTGTGTATTTATCAAACACTCGTTTTTTTGATGGTATTACACTACAGCCCATTAAACCAGAGCAAATGGGTGGTCTAAAGAGCTCACATATATCTTTGTGCATGAACTAATCAAATGGTCTATGTCTGTTCAGCAGGTGAAGGATGCAGAAGAGGTCCCAGAGGATTTGGGTGTTTTGGCCTCGGTGACGGCAGCCGTCTCGGCTCCAGTAGTTGCAGCAGTGCCTACTGTGAGTCATGCAGAATCCCAGCCTGCTGAGAAGACAAAGAAAGAGCTTCCCAAAGTGACAGCAGCAGAACAGAAGGTATTTGGTGAAAATATATTCCAAAAAAAATATATACTGACATCAGACATGATGTAACCTCACTTTCTGGTTTATTTTAAGATTATTGATGAATTGGAGGATGACTTGGATAACATGGAGCTTGATGACATTGACACCACAGACGTCAATCTGGATGACGACTTCTTAGACGACTAAACCCTCAGCACTGAAGCATTACGTTTATTTAAGTGACCAAACCTTTTTTTATTTGTTCCTGTTAGACCTGGAGAGCTGAAGTCTAGGGTGAACTGGACTGAAAATAAATAGGTCTTTTAGGGCATACCACCGATGGAAAGACAAGGAGAAATGTGCTTTATTAATTTTTTTTGTACTTCATTCAGGACCTTCAATTTACATTTTACCTGTACATCAAGGTATATGTTGATTTTTTTTGTCTGTTCAACCATGATGAATCATGGCGCCATTTATTCATAATAAAGATAAATATTCTACTACAATGATTTGTCCTGTCATAATATTAAGTCAAGAGAATGCACATTAAATAAGGGAGGTTCATCAGGTATTATTTTATTTTGAAATGAACAAGTAGGCATCTGAATGTGAAATGTGCTTTGCAAAATCAATCAATTTATTGATTTCAATTTCAATACTGAAAAATGTTTCAGACTTCAAAAGAAAAAAAGGGGAGATGTTCTTTATTCAGAGACACTTGTAACCTAGTATCACACAGTGTTAGGTAAAAATTATCAAATACAGGTAACTTTTTATGCCATGTTTAGAGGTGGGTAAACATGATAACAAATCAATAATATGAAAATAAGAATAATAAATACTAGACCATCATGAAGCTGCTATACGACTTTCAGTAAACATTTTTATCTCAAAATATTCTCCCTGATAAGAAAATCCCAGTTAATTCTATGTTACAGATAATGGGTATGGGTCAACTAGTAATTTTGCATGTCAAATTTAGTTAAAATTAAATCTCTCTGCATAATAAGTAACCTTTTGTCTTTAATCTGGAACAATGGGATTTTCCCCTCAGCTAACATGATTTAAGAATACTGTGAAATAACTTCAATTCTGTTTGAAAATCTTACTGTAATATAAAGTACGAAGACTGCCCATCCAGCACCAGTGTACCTGTTTTACCTTTGATGCTACAGAGCAAAATACCCATCAGTGGTTTCCTCAGTTCTTATCAATGCTGATAAAATCAGTACATGCTGCTTCTGCTGCTATTCTGATGCAATTGGATTAAGTTTAATCGAATTTCAAGTTTAACTGCAGATCAAAGAATCTGCAAGCATCATTATTATCTGTAGTGCTGTTCTTTCTGCAGTAAAGGAAATGTTTTTATAATCCAGTGACTAAAACGTACAGTACACAAGAAAGTTCACATTATATATAAAACATAAATGATGCTACACCTTTAAATTTGGTACAGGAATCTTTTAATAAATAGCATCCTGTCCATTAGATGGAGCTAGTGCTCCTAAATGATTAGTATTTGTCAGTTTAACTCATTGCGTAGGCAAGAGAGGAAGAGCACAGCTGTAACAATGGTTTCCTTTGAGAGATCAGTTTGGTGACAGAGGTGTCATTTGTGTCACATTTTTCCAATTTACAAAGCAATTAGTTCATCAAACATGATTGATGATCATCTGTTAACATTATGTACTGTAATTGTTCACCTTGATTGAACTACTGTATGATAATATGGCTGCCACTTTGCCCTTTCCTCATGCTGTCTGCTATGTCTACACTTCCTCTTTAAAAGACACTGTTGTTCTAAGATGTTGCCACAGCTTGTGCAAAAGCTGTCTACAGAGCTTCTGGGAGCTCAACAAGTCCCTGGAGTGTCCTGTTTGTTTGAGGGAGACGGACTGTTCTGTTCTTCTATATTTCTTGCTTGGCCTCAGAGGGTGAATCCTCTCAAGACAGCAACTTCAAACCACTCTATGTGGGTAATGCAGAAAGTGGAATGGTAAGTGAGCTGCATTACACTTTACTAAAGAGAAAACTGCATTTATACTTTGATTGTTAACATAACTGTGTCTGAGGGAACTGCTGTGACGCAGGTATAGATTTAGTCAGATTAATCTGTTTTATGAATACAGCAAAGTAGGAGAACAACTTTTCTTCTGATTCTGTGCAACATGTTATTATCTTGCTGTTTTATAGACTAAAAAGTAATAGAAGTAGAATAGTATTTTAGCCAGTAGAGATTGCTGTAATTTTGATTTAAGTATGCAAAGTCAAATTACTTTGAGGTGTAATTAAGGTGCTTTCTAGATCAAGTCAGGAGGTGGGAATATTTACGCTGAAATTTCTCACTTCCAACCTCAAAGCCTTCGTCATCTCGTGTCCCTCATCCCTGACACTTGATCTGATGCAATGCATACTGAAGAATCTAAGGATCCTCAAATGCAAACTTTGGTTTGGGTACTAGACAACTCTGCTTCAGACAAAACGGATATGTTCTGACAGGATCTGGCATCTGGGGTTGTATCTGATATTTCTGGTCTGGAAGCATGATCTAATAATACCTTGAATATGATGCAAGTCACTTTGGATAAAAGTGTTTGCCACACGCGTTAATGTCTATGCTACCACCAACAGCAGTTGGTAGAGAAGGACATATCAGAAGCATTGAACACTATTGCCAGCATCAAGACAGAAGAGGACATCAGTGCCATTGTCCAGAAGGAGGTCAAATATGAACTAATTGAAGAAAACATAACAGCAAGCATAGAAAACATAATAGATGGGCATACAATGAAGGAAATTGCCTCTGTGTAGGTAAGATGCCCAATGTGTCAGCATGTGTCTTCCTAGTAGAGAACACCTTTTCTAAACATATTCTTGTTTGGAGCTGTCCAATGAAACCAGGAGTGTTTCATCTGCTCATAAAAATTTAAAGACCAAAGATGCCGCCTTAGTACATAAATGCTTTGAAATAAGAAATGTGAAATCAACAGTCAGCCTCTAGATCTATTTTTATTGCTTAGTCACTGAGTCAAGTTCCTTTGCTTCTCCTAAAAACCTTTGATTTATGCATTATTTACTGCTTCTAGGGACAAGGAAGTAAATTTGTTGCTATATGACAGCATTTCTGCACCCAGCTCCATCTTAAAGAAACACAAAGAATAGAGGTACAAATCTCATATGCCTCCCTCAACTACTTACAAATCATTAAGCTCCAACTTTCGACTAAAATGCGGCATGAGTTTCAAAAGAAAGTTCGATTCCAGAGCCCATGAGAAGGTGCACTTCTTTAAGAAGCCACACCACTGCTCCACCTGCGGAAAGAGTTATTTAGGTAAATATGGCTCTCCATGTACATTCGGCTACACACTGGCAGGAAAGTGTTGGACTGATCTTATTGCAAGAAGAAGAGAGTGAGAGTGGACTGAGGCCCCACTTGAGGAGCTACACAGGGGAGAAGCCATTGTCCTGCTCACAATGTAGGAACAGCTTTTCTCAAAGAATACCCTAAATACTCACCTGCGGTTACATGTAGGCTCCCAGCCCCACTAGTGCAATCACTGCAGGAAGCTTTTCAACACTGCGGCAGCTATGAGTGTCCACAGGGCAACCCATACTGGAGATAGGCCCTTTCTGCACCCACAATGTGACAAGAAGTTCATCAATAAGGTTGACTTGGGGAAAAGTCATTCAGATGTTCTGTGTGTGGGAAGAGTTTCTGAGGAAGCAAAAACTCAACACTCATCAAACCATTCACCAAGACAACCATCCTTTTCATTGCACAGACCGTGAGAACAGCTTCAAAAGATTGAGCCACCTTACATCGCACATGAAGATCCATTCCTCTGACACCCCTTACAGATGCACATACTGTAGCAGATCCTTAAAGCAGACTTTTCCATGGCAAGAAGTGTAGGAGCTTTGCTAGGCCCCCCAAATCTCAAAGCTCATGAGGTGGTGCCCATGACAAAAGATGTTACAACTGTTCTCAATGTGGTCTGGCCTTCAAGTCCTCGTCTACTCTCAGGAGCCACATGATAATCCATTCCAAGACTCTGTTAGACTGCACCACCTGTGGCAAAACCTTCAACCTCGTTAAGACACCTTCAATAGGCATCAAGGCATTCACACCAGGATCAAGTCCACAAGTGCTCAGAATGTAGAAAATGCCTGAGGGAAAGTGTGGGGAGAGCTTTAACATGGATTACTCACCAACTACAGCATTGAAAACAGATGGCTCATGTTTGCTCCCATTGTGGGAAGAAGTTTGCATGGAAAGAGACACTAAAGACAACACTAAAGATGCACTCTGAGGAGAGGCCTCACCAGCACTCAGTGTGTGGGACAGGATTCATGAGGAGCGCTCAACTTCAACAGCATCAGAGAACACATGACAAGAGAAATTAAATGGCAGTAAGGTTTTCATTTTGAGTCCTACTAACATTTTTTATTGGGCATTTTATTTTAGTGAAATGAGTTGCTACTAAATTGATGTAACCTGTTAATATGCACAGCATTGTTTCAACTTTTTTTTTTTTTTTTTGCTACTGAATTATTTACATTTGTCCAGGCATTCTAATGAGACTGAGGATTGAAAATTGAGACATATTGGCCCCCTATTGAGTTCATTTGAGTGGCAATTTGTTATAGTTATCACTCCACCAGATGGCAGTCTATGCTTGGAGACAGAATTGAATAAATTGTGGTACTAAAAAGGTGCCTGAAAACTCAATGTTGCAGAACCTTGAAAAATAAAAGCATTTCAATGTTAAGTAAGAGACAAGACAAAAGTATTGTGCTTAATTGTTTCAGTGTCTCAAGAATACGGTGGATGCGGTGTTCTGTCATTAAATACATTTATACACTGATGTGATGTTTCTTTTATAAAAACTTGCATATGTGAAAAATTATACTTTTAAAATATCCCCTCATGTGTTTTAGTTGCCACTTTCCCCTTTCAAAATGAGTCTGATAAATACATAATGCCACTTAAATATGTAACAACAGTCCACATGTCTGAAAATGAAATCGGATTCTGATGCAAATGGCTTGTATCAGCCAGAGGCGAGGACCAGCTCTGGGATTTAAATATACTAACACTTCCTCTGGAGCTGCTGTCTTTGCATTAACCCACTCTTGTGCCAAAAAGGTTCAATAATGCCATGAATTTTAAAGAGAAATCATATGGACATACTACTTTGGGTCAGTGTTCCAAATTGGATTTTTGATTGGATATTTCTGGTAAAAAGGGTTTAAAAATAGCACATTGCTGCGTGATACGAACTCTAGATTCTACATTTTGTGCTTTAACCTTTGAAAGTGGCCACTTGATATACAATTCAGAGATGCACACATAGCCAAGAAATGTCATAAATACTGTGCTATAAATAGTCTGAAATTATATATTTCTATGATAATTATAGTGTCCATGCTGTCATGCTTTCCATTTTGTGACAATTTCTCCATATTTCTTTGAATCGTTTTTTTTTTTTTTTTTTTTTACCAATCAAGTGCTTGCATGTGTATTCCCATTTGGTCATGTGGATGTTTGCAGACTCCGTTTCCACTTCAGCAATTTCATTCCCAGTCGAAGAAATAAACATAGTAAGGAATTCTAAGTCTGGTCTGGGGAGAGTCACACTCTTGTCTCCCTGACAACAGTCACTAGGCAACTAACATTTGTCATCCCTTTTCTTTCTTACCTCATGTCCCGTTTCCAACCATCTGCCTTTAGAGTGAAGCCATCAAACCCTTTCTAATACAACTATAGTTCCTCTCCTCAAGGAGTGTCACAGCAAGACTTAACTGCTGGTTTGCTTGCAAGAATCCAGACCTCATCACAACTGCAGGGAAAAATCTCAAACACATGCCAGGGTATCATAACAAATTGTCTTTATTCTCTCATTTTCAAAGACAGAGTGGATAACATTCATCTATAGTGAGAAACAAGTGAATGGTGCTGCCATGTTTGACCCCAGAACGTTTCCAGAACGTTGTTTTCATTGTTGTTGCATAAGCCTGTGTGGCCAGCCCCCACAGAAATGCTTGGTCCTATGGCATACTGAGTGGATTTCATGAGATCATGTGTTGATGGGTCTAAAATGGGAGTAGGTGAAAATACAGAACAAAACCTGACCGTCTCTGTGGGATCTGGGTCTCCTCTTATGGCTCAAAATATGCTCACATGGTACCATGCCTAAACACTCTTACAATTCCAGCCAAATTTATATAATTTCATAAGGCGACAGCGATTTTATAGAACATTATTAAACAAACAATCACTTCTAAACCTAATTATTAACTACCTATAAAATCATATGGAAATAATGGGTTGAAAAGAATGATGTTCCAATCCTGTCAAATAACTTGCATTGTGTTGCTCAATGCATCAATGATTGCATGGTGCTTACCATTAACACTATTTCAACTTTGACCTTAGTAGCTGACCTTCTAAAGCTTTGACAATGATAACCAGACTCGAAGATACAAGAATCTCAGTGTTTTTCAGAAAAGATTTCACATCCGTAGATGTCTTTTTAAAATACAAAGCAAATAAATAAAAAGGCTAAATGGCAATTCCCCCCCCCCCCCCCCCCCCCATTTAGTTGTATCATTTTTTCTTTTTTCTTTTTATTTTTGACATCCCAAGATCTCGCTTACAGATCTACTTTGACTGGAGTAACTGAAGACAGTAATATTTTGCGAGACCACATGCTTGTTTGAAGATCTGGTGCAATTCATATGAAAGGGTCTTAACTCTAATATTATATATATATATATATATATATAAAATAAAGAAAATTCCTGTCTAACGGACACCCAAGTACTATTTGGTGAAATCACAATGTGCCTCATGATAAAGACGATATGAGAAAAAAAGACATGCTTTAAGACTACGTGACAAAGTGGGCCGTTCTCAGTATTGCTTGTCCTAACCTCTGGTCCTTTTTGGTGATTATTTAGTGAGAGGAAAATGAAAGTACAGTTTTAACCTGAACCCAGGGTTTTATGGGGTTAATCGAAAGTGCCTTTTTGATCTCTGAGACTTGCATTTAGCTACTGCATGCAGCTAAATACCAAATAATATATATTACAATCAACCCGTATAAAGGAAAATGATAGTCAGTAAGTTCATTCACTTGTCATACAGAATTGAGTTTGAAGATGACTTGCTTTCATTATAGACTGAGGTGTCAAATTAGCTCAATGGTAATTTCACACAACCAAGTAATTCTCTAGAGTTTGCCCTGATTTAAGAGATTTTATCAAAGCTCTCTCTACAGTCCAATCTGCTTTCCCTGCCAACACTGATTGCCGAATATTGCCTACTTTCTTATTTTTATGCTCATTAAATAACAGGTCTGTGTATTACTCCAACCACATTGGTAGAGTTTAATTATGATTGCACATAATTAAGAGTTTAAATGGATGTTAATAACAGAAAAACACAACAACATTTTACGGTTACATCGCAAAATGTCCCATTACATCTTCAACAATCAGTTAGTAAGTGATTTTGTTCTGAGTGGTTTTGTGATTTTCTCCCTATGGTTAAGACTTATTGTGAATATGTGAATATATGTGAAAATAGGTGAAAATACTGACTGAAGTCATTACTGTGTGTCCAAGATTACATTTCTCTAATTACTGTTTGAGGAAGAAATTCATCAGTACGTAATCACAAACATTGCTTAAGTTTGAATAGTTTCTTCCTGTTATGAAAAATTTACGTCAAGCCAATTAATTCCAACCACAAATTTTGTTTTCTAAAGAAAAGGAAGTTATATCAGCAGTGCGCCACATTTTCACTTGAAATCGTTCATCATGCTACAGAAACCGCGTATGCAAACTATTTTAGCAAGTGTTAAATCCGCTTGTAAACAAGGCCCTTGAAGGCAAAATTTGCAATTACTGCAACTGGCCGGCTGTTTATACCAGAACAATAAAAAACTTGAATATCATTACCACTCCTCCGCAGTTCTGCGCTGATTCAGCCCCATATGTTGCACATTGCTTTGCGATTAATCTCTAAGCAAATTTCTTGGGTGCCATATGCCTCTGCAATAACAGAGTGCATTAGGAAACAACCCCATTCAGGAGTCAACACATCCGTTGTTTGGAAGAGGTTAGCCAATAAACCTGATGTTTATCACTAAACATTGTATTTCAAGAATAATTTAGTTTGAAAGAGTCGTCACAAGTTCAGTTCACATTGTGATTTAACACTGTGTCCTAAACAGATGTAATGGCGTAGAGCAATATTTTGTCAGTTGCTTGGTTTTAATTTCTTGACTGCAATGTCAAATAGCCCAGCCCTCAATGCAACGTGATCTCATTACTTCCATAAAAATGTGTATAAAACTGCAAATATATTCTCATCTGCAATTTTTTCTATTATTTGCCTTTTTTTTTTTTTACATAGCAGTCTATTATTACAGTATCATTTACTTCAAACTGGTCCTTTAATGGTGTGTAAAAAACTGTTTTAGGTCACTTTACAAGAATTTCTTTTTTTTTTTTTTTTTTTTTGTCTGGACTACACAAGACTACATCTGGTTAGGACACAAGTGTTTACTCAGAGCCGTAACCACTATAAACATTATTCTGATAAGTAGTCAGTCGACCAGTAAGGCTGCAGGATATATTGAAATAATTGCACCAAAGAATATCACAATACTCATACTATCAAATTGCTAGGACTTTAATTTAATTAAAGGGATAGTTCACCCAATAGCAAAATTATGTCATTAATAACTTACTCTCATGTTGTTCCAAACCCGTAAGAACTCTGTTCGTCTTCGGAACACAGTTTAAGATATTAGAAACTGCTTTGTTTTGAACTCTCTCTGAAAACAGACACGGAAGAGAAGACTATATATAACTAAAAATATAAAAATATAGTTTTTGCTATTTTTTTACCAAAATGTATTTTCGATGCTTCAAAAAATTCTAACTGACCCTCTGATGTCACATGGACTACTTTGATGATGTTTTTCTTACCTTTCTAGACATGGACAGTATACCGTACACACAGCTTCAATGGAGGGACTGAGAGCTCTCGGACTAAATCTAAAATATCTTAAACTGTGTTCCACAGATAAAAGGAGTTCTCACGGGTTTGGAACAACATGAGGGAAAGTTATTATTGCCTAAATTGTCTATTTGGGTGAACTAACCCTTTAAATAAATGTATGCACTGCACGTTTCAGAGTGAACCACGACACTGTGCTCATCAGTGGCAACCACCAAAATAAACGCTTGATAGTTTAATACTTGAAAAATAATTATTTAAATATCAGTATCCTAAGTTTATAGTAATACTAAAAAATTATTTCAAATTAAAATCCTATTTATTATTATTTTGTAGTCCTTAAATGGGTCAAAAACATTGGGAATATGCCCTATGACAACTGTGAAAAAGAATTACAGGATTTAGTTGGTTCTCATAAAGAGTATCCCCAATTGTGAACAAAATGTTTAACATCTTAAAATCTGATATCGTGCAGCCGCATCAACATTTGGTTTCCCTAAACCTGAAAATGTGCTATCATTGAGGAAGAGGAAGAAAAGAGAAAATCTAAAACGCTGAATACATGCATTAACTAATGCATCGTATTTTGTGCCAATGGGCATTACATTTTGTTTTGAGGGGTTTTTTTTATATTACAACAGGATTTTTACTACGGTTCTGCATCCGTGCTGTGTCAGCATGGTTCTACTACAGGAGCTACCTTATCACCACTAACAGCCTGCCACAGCCAGCATGATACACTCATTACACTGAGATCCGGTGCTATATTTGGGTCGGTCTGTCTGTTTACAGGCCTCTCGCAACCTAAAAGGTCATGTTCTGGCAGGATATACTGCTAGGTTTCGCTGCACTACTGTCACGTTCAATGACTGAGAGACTGGTATAAACAACTAATTTCACACATACTAGTTTAGGTAATATCTCCGGAGAATTATCTCCTCTGTGAAGTGGTGCAGCAACACTGTCTCTTATCTCCTCACCTGTCAATCTTACATGCAGTTCTTCAAGCCCTTCACTAGCTTCCTTTAACACCTCCTCTCCTTCTCGCTCTCTGTCATTTGTCATTCGGTTACATCAGAGCGCTGAGGTCATGACAAGAACGTGATTTCTGCCTGAGCATCCTGCTTCCTCTGTGTCTGCTGAGGTCTCTGTCTCTGCCGCCCTCCCTGTCCCTGTCTCGGCCGAGGTGGGTGCGTGGAACGAGCCCTGACAGAAAGCGCTTGGCCCTGCTGGTCAAGCTCTCTCGGCGGGCCGCTGTGGGGGACCCCTCTGTCCAGCCGGGTCCCAGGTTGTGGCCCCGGGCTGCTCTCACAGCCGCTTCCAGTAGGTCATTAGTGTGGTGGTCCAGAGAGACGGAGAGCTCCAGATACAGGCAGCCAAACATCATTGCACTGGAGTGCGCCTCTGAGAAAGAGAGAGAGAGAGAGAGGTTGAGTGATACAGACACAGATGGAGTTTGACAATCTCTTGTCATATCAACACAGATTAGCGTAAGATAACTGAATCAATTGAGTGGGACTGAGGGGCCGTAGGAAAAGAGAAATAAAGGCTAAATGCTCGCTGTACAGTATGTGTGGGTGTGTTTGTTCGGAGGTGTGTGGACAGGATTGAATTAGATCACTTTAGATGTCGACTAGACTGCACCATTGTGGATGTGTGACATGACCTGAGAGAAGAAACAATCAGACAAGGAGAAGGAGACTGAGAAAACTGAAAAAAACATTTATCATTCCTATCCAGAGATGACATGTTTTGTAGGGAGCTGTATCATGAAAAATGTAAAATAAAATATTTTAGTTTCACTTTAGCACTTAATTTTTCCTCAGTTCAAAAGTGTCATTTTAGTATTATGTATATACTATATTTATGAATATTTTGAGTTAGCTTTCATTCGTTAGTTTTCATTTTAGTAATTTTATTATCTGCTTTCATCATGGTTTATTTATAAATAGTTTCATAGCCTAAATTTAGTTTTATTTTAAGCACTTTAACGAAAATGAGAAAAGTTCTAATAATAAACAATTTTAATTTAATGCAATTTTATTTGAATTGACTTAATAATTAATAGCTCGAGTTAAAAAAAAACAATAACAACACTGAAACAAGGCAGGTTGTTCAGAAATCTGACAGCACAACAATGAAAACGTTCACAGATGACCACCCACATCAACTACGCCTATTCAGTGTTCAGCAACTTGGCCTGGCCTGACAGGGTAAAGTAATGATGAAGAAGGATAGATAAAATAAAATAAAAAAAACTAAATAAATAAAAATAAGTTGATGGTAATATTCAGTATTATTTTGTTATTCTTGTACCAAAATAAGCAGTCACTATTAAAGTCGGTACAGTGTGTACCTAATGACAAGCCCAACCAAACATTGTGCTGATCCTGGCATCATATCCTTTTGAAAGATTACAGCTATAGAAATAAGTGACTTATATTTATTTTTACCATGATAATTTCGATTTAACCTTTTGTGTGACACTTAACAGTTTGTGTGACACTTTTCAGCGTGGATTGTTTTGTGAATATGCCACTGGTTTGTGACAAAGAGGCTGTTATTGTAGAATGAAGCAGTGGCAACTAGATTAAATCCAATAGCAAACCCACTAGGCTACATAAGCAAGGTCTTAAAGTTACAATAGCAAATAAAGCTTATTTAATTATATTATTTGTTGATAGCACATTTTTAAATAACCTTTTTTTTTAAAAATGTTTACATTGTGACAGGTTCACAAGGAAAACATGAATAGAATATATATATGCTACTTCAGGATATGTGTTGCATGTGTGTATGCACATAATTCAGACACGCCAAAGTTGCTTAGGATAAAATGCCAAAAATAACAAATTGATAAGGGACAGAGGTTAAATTGAATGTGAGATTTGAGGTGGGGACAAATAAAAAGACTTAAGGGAAAAAAAATAAAGGATAAAACATCAGATATGACCCCTATTAAATATTGGACACTTATATCTATAAAAAAAAAAAGAAAGGAAACCCATTTGTTCTGACACAACAGACAGGAGATTTACCTCATGCGTGTAGTAACCTTCGGAGTTGTAAATTCTGTTTATTGGTATAGACTCAGTATAAGGTTGGGCATCTCTATTTCAGTGATTAAGTCAGTTTGACTTTACAGCATGTACGCGTCCAATGTCTGTGAGCCTGTTTAAACAAGGCTTGAATGTCAGCTTCAGATAACGGACTCACAAATACACCATGTAAATTAAACCCATTTACATGAAGCTGAGTACACAGTGAGTATGTGCTTGTGTGTTCGTATCAGAGACAGGAAGATAGATGCAGACAGAAAAAGATTTCCATATCGATGACCACACTGGCTACAGCACCCGGAGGAATAAATGTGCTGAGCACAGATGTGTCCGCATAACTGTCCTCTGAACTTCCTACAAGGTCCTTTCCTCCCTGCCACACCCATCTTCTGTATACCGTTCTTACTTGAGGTTGAAGATCTGAACAAACCCCTAAGCTTAAAAGTATTAAACTTTGGAGCATAACTCATCCCACACAGTTTGTGCCCCTGACATGAATGATTCATTCAAATTGTGCAGCAACGTACTGAAGATGTGAAGTGTGCTATCAAAGTCTCTTTAAATGCACTCTGTAACATTCTCAGGCAGCTATTTCCAGCTTTGCATGAATAGCAATAGACCATCATCTCTAAAATCTGAAAATAACGATATCTTAAATATTGTATCTGTAGCTAAAATCACATAAAACAGTAAAAAAAGAAAAAAAACTATTATCATTCTTAACTTAATATCATTATTAATATTTTTTTTATATATTTTAATATTTTGTTTTAATTCTATTTATTCCATGTGATGTAAAACTGAATTTTCAGCAGCCACTACTTTAGTCTTCAGTGTCACATGATAATTCCGAATTCATTCTATTCTGAATTATAGAATTATATAAATGTGTGTGTGTGTATATATAGCCTCAAATGTTGGATTTGCCATTACTTTGCCCTGCTGTTTATAATTATGATAGAAGAACAGCAAAGTGAAATAAACATAAGAATACAGTTTATACTAGATGTAATTTTCCAAAAGAACAGAGCACCTCTGATGTCGTCCTTCTCGTGGAACCATCGTGTTATCAGCTCTAATACATGAAAGTGCCTGCACACCATTACAAAAATGATTACAACACACTACGCTTCCCTGTCCTCTTTCCTTATCCTCCTTATCACAGTCCTGCAAACACATAGCACAGGGGGTTCACTTCACCACGCAGGCGAAGGAGAGAATTAGAGAAAGAAAGGTGTGAGGGAGAGAATATGAGTGCATGCACCAGCATTGGCATACGTATACACACACACACATAAAGATAGTAACACCAGCACATTGTGGGTGAGAGATAATACAGAGCAAACATAAAAAAAAAAGTCCCAAATATGCCAAGCATGACAAACAGGTGAGAAGAAAAGAGGAGAGAGAGAGAGAGAGAGAAAGATGCAAGCATGACTGAAAGCAGCCAGATGCATTATGCCAGTTTACACTTGCCCCTTTAGAGTTTTTGAGCAATGCATTTTTTTTTATAAAACAAAAATTGAATACTGCATATTTAACTTAACTGAGTTTAACTGAAATTCCGCAAACATTCATATATAAATGTATAAATATATAATTTAAAATTGTAAGCAACCATCCTCCCATGCATGGGTAGTTTAAACGCAGTTTTTAAATAGACCTTTTCAGATACATTGTAGGTAAAGAAATACATTTGTTTGAAATGATGTGGCAGAAACTAAGCAGTTGAACTAAATTCGGCCCTGCTGAGAAAACACCAGCAAAGCTAATCTAGATTCCATATCAGCCCTAAATGGCCAATGTGCCCACTTTACAAATGCACATCTCCCAGCAGCACCTGTTCATGCTGATAAGCTGAGTGATTTTTCTTGCCAGGAATCCATGAAGCCCTTTATATAAACACAGCCAGATAGAGATAGAAGCATTTAGACAAAAGCTGAGTCACAGCAGCAAGGTTAATATAGATGACTCACGAGTGTGAGAGGCAGAGGTGGACCACAGGGGGCCTTGTGTGTACAAAATACCTGTTGAATTATAGGATCTGTACTCTCAATTACTGTATTGAAATTGCTCATACATTTTATTCTTATTTTCCCGCAATTTTCTGCTTATTTTCAAAGCACTTGAAGTTAACATTTTCATTTTTCAAGTAGATCCTCTGGCGAAGCTTTCTGGTTATTTATGCCAGACTTTTCCAGTTGTTTGGTCTTCTTAAACCTATCCCCTTTTTTACATTTGACAGCAAGCCCTATTTTTACTTTTCGAATAATAAAATTAACGTCATA
This sequence comes from Carassius auratus, assembly GCF_003368295.1. NCBI lineage: Eukaryota > Metazoa > Chordata > Actinopteri > Cypriniformes > Cyprinidae > Carassius > Carassius auratus. Next base: position 21,599,313 of record NC_039244.1, on the reverse strand, counting down.
ATAACAGAAAGAATGATTAGTCACAACTTCCATTTCATAGCAGTTTTAACATACAGTCTCAATTTATACTTTGTTTTATTGATAATTCCAGCCTTTGCACCTCTTTCCAGTTGATTTGATGGCTATACCTTTCAGGGAATTTTAAGATTAGGTTTGAAAATCTCTCATTGACTTTTGTTCAGCATTCACAATCTCACAAGACTACAACGGAACACCTTCAGCATGACAAAAAAAAGAGCCGGATTACTCTTTACTGTCACTTTTGATCAATTTAATGCATCCCTGCTGAATAAAATCCTAATTTCTTTAACCAAAATATCCTGACCCCAATTTTTCAACAGCAGTGTATCATTGAGTAATTTCTATGTTTTTACCAATTACATATTTAATATATATATTAATATACATATTTTTTTGACTGTAATTTAACACCTTTAATGTTTCCATTACAGACACAGTGTAATCGACAGTGGTGTAATTCTAATAACTCCATTTCCAATTCCAGTTGATCCTTTTCCTTACGTCTAGTTGCATTCTGAATTAAAATTGGAATTTGCATAGTACTATCGGTCTATCTTTCTCTATTTGTGTTTCCAAGGTTTCATATACTATAAAAAAATGTTATTATTCCATTTGACCCTATTCTTTTAATTCCCAGTAATCTCTGCCAGCTATGCAGCAAATCAAGTTGAATTATGGGATCTGTAGCTGAAGGACTTAGATTAAAAACAGGCCTACCCTCTGTGCTGATCTCACGGGAGCGCACAAGGTCACTCTTGTTGCCCACTAGGATGATGGGGGTGTGCGGCAGCGTCTCCCTCAACAGCAGACGGAGCTGAGCGATCCGGTGGAAGCTGCGCCTGTCCGTCAACGAGAAAACCAGGATGCACACCTCACACTGCAGGGTGGACAGCTCCTGTCAATCAAATCAAATCCAAACACAGATGCACGAATGACATCATAACTCAACCAGGAAGATTCAGTGCTTCATATATATGTTACAGAGCATTAGATGATTAATTGTCATCGGTACAGTAGGTCAGTAAAAGCCTGCTCACACCAAGGATAAACTAGAACTATAATGATAAAGATACAATTCTATGACAGTAAGAAAGCCCACACCACAATCACAGAGGAACAATATGATTGGAATCCCTTTCAGGATGATTTTATCTGGGTGATAAATGATCAAAACATTGACAGCTGATCAGAATCCACACAACTTTAAGAAGCTCAAGCATTTAAATCAGCGGATGCTAATATAGTTATAATTTTAACTATCTTTATAGTTATCTTTTTTGGTGTGAACGGTCCTTAAGAGGAGGACAGTCTTTGCTTGAGTGCAGCTCAGGAGTGTTTGTGTCCATGAAAAAGAGGATTACTGGGATTTAAAGAGGATAACCTCAAGTCTACGATGGCTCTGTTGTTGTTCCAGCTCTTAGTTTTGCCACCGCAGAGCTCAGGTGTGTTCAGAACGGCAGCAGATGCCTCAGTCAAGCGTTTACCCCCCGAGAACGTCACAGCACTTCGCCACAAACAGTTTACAGCACCAAAAATACAGCCACATCGGAGTCTGGCTTTCTCTTAGGTGACCGCTATGACAGGGCGGCAGTCACTACATTTTTAACGAATTGAGAGAAGATAGAAAATGCTTCCGTCCCCTATGGACAACTTCCCATTTCATCTCCTAATCCGAAAGAGGAACAGATAAATAGATGGAAAGCCTGTGTCCTACATCTCTAACTCCCCAAAGGCGAACTCCAGCCCTCTGGAGAGCTGCCGAAAACATTCACATTGCAGCCGAGCCCAATCGCACTCGGCCCTGGAGCGTGAGATTCACACAGCCACAGAAACACAGAGTTTCTCTGGAGGGGAAGAGTCTAGTGGGGCGGAAGCGAGAGAGGAGAAGGGGGGCTCGGCCACCTGCCGCAACCCCACACAGGAAGGGCACGGGGAGGAGGTCATCTCTTCTGAGGAGCAGACACGTATCCTGACGAATGGTGAAGACAGCACGACATGGTCGATAGTGCTCCTCGTGATGGAGCGGCTCTCTGGGGCCGGATGGGCTAAGTAAAAGGTCTTTTAATCAGAGAAACAAGACGAAAGCATACAGCGGTCTCTAAATAACACCATCGAGCTCTTCCGCAGCAATACAGGCCCATCTGTCACTCTCTGCACTTTCCAGGCCAGATATACACACAAAATCATAGCTTTTAATGGCACCGAGTACACACAGGCAGGTGCGCATGTGAAAATTTATAGCCTACAGTGATAATGCAACATACACTCGTACCTATACTGCTATTTATCGCACAAACTGAGTGATTATGGTCACGAAACACACACACACACACAAATCCCTGCCATGCTGTCAGCAAATATGCCTGCCAGATTTTTTGTCCTCATGTGCAGATTTAGATTATTAAATCCAGCACCCTTAATAGATGCAGAAATGGTCTATTTGTCATTATTTACCCTATAACAGCAGTTTAATAAAATCATACTCACTAATCCACAATACAGTGCTTTTTGTATAAACACATTTACTGTTATGAACTCCTTGTATGTGTCAGGAAGATTGAGTTTGTATTTATAATATTGCAAAAAGACTTACCGTTAATTAAAAGGAACAGAATATAATTCTTACCACCAGAATCTCACAGTGTTGTTTAAAGCTGTAGTGTGTAACTTAAGGTAAAGTCTGATTTTAATGTGCAGAGACCATTATCAGTAAGCAATCTGATGATTGAATATCGAAACACTGTGGTGATTTCAGCATTGCTCATGTTAGTGGTAATGGCAACATTAAGTGATTTTGGTTGGACTCTCAAAACAAGATTTTATATTTCATTCTATGTTTTTCAGTGCTAATTCAACAAAATAAACAGCAAAAGATGCACATTAGGTGTGTCATTGATGCTTTATTGATATATATTTTCATTCTTATGCTTCCACAAAGATTGATGGAAAATATAGCAAGATCGCACAAGTCTTTTGTTCTCATAGACCAGCAAAAGTAGTAGGGCGTTATTGCTTTTGCTATTTTTCATCATCAGGACATAAATTATGCACAAACTACATGGTTCAAAATCAATATTAATCATACATCACAACTTACGATAATCAATAACAATTAATCTTTTACATGATGCTCAAAGCATTTGCCAGACGCTTTTATCCAAAGTGACTCACACTGCATTTGTGGTATATGTCTGATCAGCCGAAGCATTCCCTGGGAAAAGGACCCATGATCTGTTTGTTTAGCAACATGCTCTACTGCTTGAGCTACAGGAACACAAGAGCTGAAATAATGAGCTTTTGCCAATAACAGTTATGAACGTGTTCATTTGTGCTCAGCTCATTTTAAATATTATTATTATTGTTATTTTATTATTATTTTTTATGTTTTCTAATTAGTATAGATCTGTGGATAGCATTACATGTCAATGTCCAGAGGAAACTCATGGCTCACAAGCTGTGCCGTTCTACTGAAGATGAACAATCATTTGGAATTTTTTTCTTTTTTCCATTTCCCTTTGGTGCCAATAGTGGTACAGAAATAATCCATTCCAGCTTTAAAACCTTGAAATTGTTTCTCTCCATTCTGTTACTGTGGTTAAGCCTTTGGTTGAGAATAAAATGAGTTCATAGGAGGTCGTAATGCAGATTAGAACCCGGGCAAAACATGGCATTAAAATATCCCTCAACTCATCTCAGACCATAAACTCATTCCCAAGAACTGTGTTCCTTCTATACTATACTATACTATACTATACTAACACACCTTCCTCTTTGCACAGGAAGACAGATTACACAGAAATCAGGACAGATCCTGGACAATAAGCCAAAACAGAGGAAACACAACAAAACCTTTGATTCATCAGTGTTTTGGTCTTTCTTTCACCTTAAACATATTTTAAACAAGATAAACTTTGAGAAAATTAAGTATATGAAATAAATATAATACAAACATTAAAAAGCAATAATATAAAATAAATATAATGATATATACATGAATTAAATATGCATAATAAAATATACATAAATTATTTTGTTAAATGAAATAATCTTATTTCAACTAAATACATATATAAAACATATATATATATATATATATAATTCAATATTAAATCATATTCATATTCATATATATATATATATATATATATATATATATATATATATATATATATATATATATATATATATATATATAATATTAAATGTAATAACATTAATTGTTGTTTATTTATACATTTAGTGATGATAATAATAATAATAATAATAATAATAATAATAATAATAATAATAATAATAATAAATTACATTGGCAAAATCCAAAAACAATAATTGTTTTTGCAGTTAATATGAGAAAATAATTAAACAGAGTATAATTATTAATGCATATGAGGAATAGGGGTGCATAAGAGACTTGAATTTGTTGCTCCGTAGGGGGGAGAGGTCGAGCCAGATAACTGGATGTTGAGACATAACCGTGTGCCGAATGTGTGTCTGCGCACCAGAATGAGGTCCCCACCCCTGCAGACAGTCACCACAGACCATCTGTCCACACATCCCATCCTCCAAAACATACACATTTGGCCCGAGAGCCCACACACAGACATACACCATCCCATCTGAAAGTGCTTTCTCAGCCGCTGAACAAGCCAATCCTGCTGCTATAAACACAGGGCACACATACCTCCAAAGAAATAAAGGCCCGCTTACTCTGCCAAGCACACCAACATCAAAGAATAAACATCTCCCTAATGAACGTTACACAAAGCTCACGGTCCATAACGACACTAGGGCTGAGCTGTGGCACACTGTACTTAAGCATAAGGCTCCCAGCAGTACTCTACACACTCTGTCTGAGTGAGATAAACAGACTTATACTTCACACATTTATTTAAAAAAATATATAATAAACAAAACAACAAAAAAAACTCCAAACTGTCTTGTCAGTTTACACACACAATAGACCATACCCAGTAAACAAAAACCATACGAGCCGCTTAGTGTCATCAATATTTCACCTCAAAGTACTCTATTAATTATAGCAAAACCGATTGGCCCCAGTCTACCAGCTCATTACATTCCAAACATATGCAACAAGAACTGGTAGCATCTTGCGCTATGGTCACGGCTGGCTAGAGCTAGGGTTGGTCTGGGCTATGTTAAGAATGGAAAACTAGTTCATATTGTAAAATACATCTGTTTGCTATTTTCATAATAGTATGCATATGTAATATACGTAATACGTAAAACATTTCAAAAAGTAGAATGTGACATGACAACATTACTTTGCTATGCTGCATGTTTTATTTTTGAAACTAATGTTAATAGGGCTAGTTCACCCGAAAAAGACATTTCTGTCATCATTTATTCACCCTCATGCTGTTCCGGAGAACAGATGTGAGACAGAATGATAGCCTCAGTCAGCAGACATTTTCATTATATGGGGAAAAAAAGAAGAAAAAAAAATTTTTGTTGTGCACATCTTTTAACATATTACTTGTGTTGCAGAAAGAAAGACAAAGAGGTTTTGGAAAAAAGCGAGGATGAGTAAATGAGTTAAAAAAGGGAAATAATACACAATGGTATTTATTTAATATAACATGTAACTATATAGAACTATGCTATTTTTAAAATCTAGAATAGATATACATATTATATACAAACAAATAATACACAGTTAGATATTTGATATTACGTTCAAAAAGGCAAGAGAAAAACGGCTTAACATTTGGAATAAACCAATCCAGTTTACATCCCATTTATGCTGATCTCAAGGCAAGGTTTTGGCCAATGTATTGGACACAGGTGATCAGAGATTGCCAATACGATTCCATGCTGGAACACGGAAAAGGGTGTAGCGACATGTGATGCAATTCCCAATCCCGACCAATGGCAGAGCAGGTGACGGAAGATGGCTGACAGTGTGTCGGCTATTTTAGGAAAGAGAATGACTTATTAAAGGCCACTGTCGCAAGCACTTCAAGTCTAACTGTCCTAACCGAGGCCGTCTAGACTCAGGGCGGTGTGCGTGATTCTATATTTGTGAGTATGTGCATGTTTGCATGTGAATGAATGCCGGTGCCTAATCCAAGCTCTAACTGGGCTGATGTGTCAGGTGTTGATTGGGCGAACTTGGGGAATCTGCTATAGAACCAAAATAGGCGTGCATCCTCTGCAGCTACTACTGATGCAGCACTGCATGAGAATGAGTTCATTCACCGTCTCTCTCCAATTCTCCATGGTTCAGTGAACAAAGTAAGTTGACAATGAGGCTGCAGCCCACAGAACAGACTGTAAAACTTACTGCAGCATCTTCACCGCATCCAGAAATATTGACCTGGTTTCACAATAAGGAAACTGCTGACCTTCACTGAATCATCTAAGACGTGTACCATTAATTAATAATGCTTACATTTTGCCTTAAAGACAGACAAGGGAGAAATGCTTAGAGGCTGTTTTGTCCCCTCTACAAGGATAAGGACAGAAACAATCATTCTGCAATTATTTTAAACGCACTGTGATTCAAACCACGATTTGATGAGCATTTAACACTTCATCTTGCTGCTTCCTGGATCAAAGCAAATCAGAAAAGGCATACAATTATTGAATAAGCAGCTCTTGTACCCAAAAGAGTGTGCGAAACAGCAAACGGGTATGCAATAACTCAATCTGGAGCAATGCCTCATGCATCAGAGTCATGTTTTGCCCGCATTCTGCTGCCAGTAGATAGAGTTACTCTTAAGCGAACCACATTGTGTTCTCTCACCATGTCCTGCGATGAGTTAAGTTTGCTTTTAGAGGTTTGTTGGAATTTCTCATACTCCGATTTATTAATTTTTTTGTTTTGTTTTGTGTATGGTATAGTATATATATATAGTTTTTGTGTATAGTAAACTACAGCCAAAACAGAACACCTCCAATTCATTTTGAAGTATGCATTGCATTGCAGACTATATTTTTCTTTAATTCAATTTCAGCCTTTTGTGGTTTCTCGTGCAAGGGAAATATCACTTTTGACTGAATCAATTGTGCAGCTCCAACCTACTTGAATCTTGAAATAAACGAAGTAACTACATTACTGACAGACCTCTGCTGAATATTCATGATCGAGCTTCAATCCAGGAGCTACAGATTGCAATCAGTGAACCTAAAAACTGTAAGGGCAGCGCTGAACCTCCGCATCAGTAAAATTAACATTAATCACTGCGTAGTTTATCTGGGATCCTGTTGTTTGCTGGAACCACTGGTAGCCATGGCAACGTGAAAACGGGCAAGGCAGGTATAGAATGGAACGCAGTGGGTGAGGTCAGAGGTCAAGTGATATGATGTGCCACTGAGGAAGACAGCTGGATGGTTAGACGGAGAAAAAGAGGGATGCTTTGAAAGAGAAAAATGGTAAGATGGAGAAAGAGAAATGATGGAATGGGGGGAGTCTGGAGTTCTTCCAGCCACTGCTCTCTCCCTCTCCATCTCTGCCCTGGAATTAATCCAAAAGTTGCAGTCATTCTGTGATAGCAGCATCACTATTGACATTCATGCTTGCAACAAACAGCATCTGATTTAGGAGAGATCTGATGACACATAAACACCATTTGGAAAGGGAACAGACTGGTCAAAGTCAATCAATTCTGACCAGGGATTTGAATAAATATGAATAATCAACATGGCTACAAAGGCAAATTAATTCCTTTTCGGTATGCTAAACATCTATATGCACAACCCTATGATATCACATAACATTCAAAGGTGTTTGAATCATTTCTAGTCAGCTGTGAAACAGAAAAGACACTCTGTGATTCATACAAAAGTCACAAGCATGTGCTCATGATATCGTTGCGATACATCTGTGAGTTCCAGGCGAAATTATCATCTTATTTCAGAGTATAAACAGAGCTCTGAGTGGATGATACACCCACACTACATGCTTTGGACTATTATACGAGCGGGTGTAAGGCAAATACATGCATTGCACATAAAATTATGAGGTGCTTTCAAACTGGTACTTGTCCCCTGGGAATGTCCTATGGTTTGAGTCAATGTCAAATGGCTTGTATCTTCATGAAATGAAGAAAAGGTGATTGATAAGTGAAGAGACAAGTTAACTAGTCAAGAGGCATCAATCCCAGATGAAGATGAATGTAAATAATTCAACCTAACAGATGCTGTTTTCCATTTTAATATATTTAAATTTCAATTAATTTCTGCGATAGCAAAACTGATATTCAGATTTTTAACAGCAATTACTCTGGTCTTTAGTCACATGATCTTTCAGAAATTTATAACAAATGTAAAAAGTATTTACAGTCCCTTTTAATGCATCTTTACTGAATAAAGATATTAAGGGAAAATCGTATTGACTCCAAACTTTTGAATGTCACTGTACGATATTAATGTTTTGACATACAGTTCTGTGCTGTATATTGCAAGAGCCATATTTTTTTCTTTACTTGACAGTATATCTGGAACAGTATAATTCTGCAACACACTAATGCAAATGCAATAATCATGACTGAAAAGCATAATGATACATGCCACAGTATATTGATTCAGTACATCATGTTAGATATTGCAGAAATAAGTGGCTTTTAAAGTGGTAAAGCAGAGATCATAATTCACTGTGGAATATCAAAGAAACCAGGACCTGGTTGAGGGTAGGGTACAAATAAAACGCTTGTAAAAGGATCTTTAAACCCGGCAGTTACACTCAGCAGAAATGGAACAAATTACAGGAAACTGAAAACAATTTGCCCTAAAGTAAAAGGAAACAGAAAGGACAAACAACAGACAACCCCTCAGCTGGAAGGTCAAGGGCAGATTTTTCTCATCTTTCTCAGCATCCGTTCTCTTCTCTGTTATCCTTCCCTCTCTTTTTTCTTAACAACTCGCATATAATGAATGTTCCTGCACAATTTATAGAACTTCACACCGAACACCTACATTGATGCAATGGTTCATTTAAATTTAGCTGTATAATTCAATTATTCTTTTAAAACACTTAGCAATTTTTGAGGAACAATTCACCCCAAAATTATGTAATAATGTGCTCAAATGTATATATATATATATATATATATATATATATATATATATATATATATATATATATATATATATAACACACATAGCTTCCCAAACACTGCAGTTAATACATTAAAATAGAAGATTTGTATTTCCTGAAGCAGATACCTGCAGTCACAAGGTAGCAAAAGAATCGTGTTCGGTAAGCTTAGAAATTGTACTTTAGTTCTGTGAAAAATAAAATGCTGTATCAGTCACTTTGCTGTTGTCATGACAATAAGTATGCATCTTGTTTTCCGTCAGATGAATACAAGAATCTGCAGCAGTACAGGTTTACGTATACACAGGGAAGGCAAGACCAATCACAATTTAATGTGCATCATAACACACTCCCACCTTGCAAGCACTATAAGAAATTCTGAAAACCAATGAATAATAATAAAAAAAATTATACAAATCAAAAACAATCCAAAACGAGAAAACCTCAGTGTGCTTTATGCATTGTGAGAGTGTTTGTCTGACTCACCTGTTTCCAGTTGTCATACACTAAAATTGTGCTGTCCTCGTCATCCACAGTCACTCGCCGCTGGTAACCCTCATCTACAACACAAACAAAGTCATTTCTATGAGAACTGACACTCAAGCATGGAGTGGAATCACTGGTATTCTATTAGCATCTCATTTTATTCCTGCAACTGAGCTGAAACTGGCAATTTCACAAGATCAAATGTATAATAATATATCTGTGGGAAGAATACAAAAAGGAGTTTTGAAAGGTAAGTTCAGAATTGGACCCGAGACAGTTGCGTAACAATAATTTATCCAGTGCCAGAATCGATGCACAAGGACACTTGAGAGAAAAAAAACCCATCTGTGTGTCTGATTGGCTCTTTATCCCCTAGTAAATGACATGCTCTGTTTGTGCAGAAAGTGTCTGTGCAGAGGCAGTACTCTGAGGGTTCTCTCCCACCTCATTAAGACACAAAATGACAAAAGACCTGAAATAAGATGGATGCCTTCATGGCACCCACTTTATTTTTTCCAATCAAATACTGAGAACCTTACACTAGTGATCTCGGGTTCTGTAAGGTGATAAGTGCGTTTCATCCAATTCAAATCTAAAAATAGTACAGTCCTCAGCATCATGACGCTTGATGCTGAGCATAAGAAGGATAAACTAATATAATCTTTACCGGTTGCTTGGGTTTCAGAGTCTATAGAGAGTGATCTGTCTGACAGTCCAGCCATGCAAAGTGCCAGAGAGGATTTGCCCACTCCGTTTTGGCCCAACAGTACTATCCGAAGCGGTCCGTGGTACTTTTGCTGTGGCGGTTTTGGGGAAGGAGAATCTTGGATATTGCTGATGCTGATTTGCGGAGTGGCAGACTCGTCGAGTCCCGGCGTCCAGTCGTAATCCTCGGACACAGCTTCCTCTCGCCTCAGCTGATGCTTGATTGGCAAGGGGGTGCTACCCCTGCGAAGCGGGGGGCGCAGCTGATAACTTAAGCCAAAATCCTGTGAAACCGAAGACAAGTAATAACATAACTCAGAGGCAAAGTAGTTCATCCAATAAATCTGAACATCAAGAACGATGACAGTCTTTATGATATCTAAAATTAATGTACAGGTATAGAAACAGTCCAAGTGCAAGGGGGGGAGGAACGTGATCCTCTGGGACTTTAGGGTTGCACACTCTATACAAAGTGGTCAAAACACTGAGCAGTGCGTCCATTCACATAAACAAGCATATCTTGCTCTAAAAGAGCAGTATAAACATCCCAACAGACCAAAAATACAAGGAACGTAGAGTTTTCTCAGTCTCAGGGCTGTTGAGGGCTTCGTCCATCTATTTCCATCAAGCAAAATCCCAAGAGAGCTCTTAAACTGTTTACCATGTTTGCTCACAAGGGCTACTGGCATCAATATTAATATGGCAATTAATCTAGCCGCAGCACTGCAGGTCTGCTGGGGACCTTGTACGTCTGATCAGGTGTCAGACATCCAAGACACACATAGACAACCAATTAAAGTATTGAAAGGAGGTAATTAATTAATTTAAATCTTTATTGAGGGACAGACAGTGAAACAATAGGATGTAGTATTCTGCTTGGGGTGAGGTAAGCTCTTAACAGTTACTTTTAATAATAATTATTATTATTATTATAAGAAAATATGATTTTTAATCATCATGATTATTGAAGCAGTAGGCAAACCATTACGATTATAAATAATTTCTCGACTATAATAGGATGTCTTGCAAATATTATTAAGTTACAGTGGTTATAATGATCAATATAGCTATTTTGGACCGTTTTTATCATTACAAGGACACTGAACAATAATATTAGAAGTAAATCTAGGACTGTCTCAGCATAGGAATGCTTTCTATCACAATCACTTCTACAGAAACAAAGTCAACACAAAGGCTGCAGAAGAAGAGAGGGTGTGTTCACACCGGTGTACATCCCAATCCTGTGAAGGACCCTACAACCCGCACACACACACACGGGAAAGCGAAGATCTTACCTGGTCCGACATCGTTCTTCAGTTCATCTGCTCTCAGTGAGACATTCCGCCGTCCATGTCATGTCACTGAGCGTCAAACACTGCACAAGCGTCGGTGGGGATTGTTACATTACACACTCGACTCATATGCCATCCACATGGCTGTAGTCAAAAAAAAAAGAAGCCCAATGTGACTCTAAAAAAATGTCCTTTTTCTCACGCTGACTTAACAGTAGATATTTAATCTCTTCTCTGCGAAACGCCTGCGCTGTGTGACTCACGTTTTACTGTACACCTGTGAGTCCCTTTAAGTCTCTATAATAGTGGCTTTTCATTTGAGAGCGTGTAGCCCCGCCCCCGCAACCGTAGACACGCCTCTTCATTCCAGCTGTTACCTGAGTGCTAACAATCTCTCTGGATCTCTCTCTCAGTCCTCAGATCCACGTAACTCTATTTTATTTTAGTTTTATATTCTATTTATCGATATGGTTAATGTTCATAATTATATGTATTTTTTATTTTAATAATTCTAATGCTGCTCTGGAGATTCCATTTATTGGAACCCTGGATTGGGTTTGGTTTTAACCAATTTGATTATTTTTACAATTTTGCATAAAACATTTTATGATTGGGGTTGGTTAACCATTATTTTAATTTTGTTTTAAATGCATATATATATATATATATATATATATATGTGTGTATTGTGTGTGTGTGTGTGTGTGTGTGTGGTGTGTGTGTGTGTGTGTTTATGTTTTATTCTTCCTTAAAAAAAAATAACATGACATATTCCAGAAGTTGTGTATTTGTTGCTGCACCACCTCTTTTGTGAGCTCCAGATCATCTACAAACAAGAGCCATTTGACTTCAGTGTCTAGTAGAGTAAAACCAAGAGCTGCAGGCTGTTGTCTCTCTATTTCTCTCCTCTCACACACACACACATATTGTGGACAAGTGTTCATAAGCTTAGTCCTTGATAAGTACTTTGTTTGAATCATAGCTCTCCACCTCTACCTTTCCCTGACACATAGCATATCCTCTGAGATTTTTTTCTCCGCTAACCCTGACATTTTCCCAACACTGCATGAACTACTGAGTGGATGGTTATGTTTTATTGCAGTCACATCAAGTATCATTTTATGAAGTAAAACGTTTCCTCACAGTCTTTT